>NW_005841832.1:1795579-1893798 GCF_000455745.1 Alligator sinensis | reverse complement strand
CACCCCTTGGGCCTCGGGGAAAAGCCGCAGCCAGATGTGGCAGGATCTGGCCACGGTCGCCTGGCAACACCTGTCCTGTCCACCGACAAGTGTTCCAAGTGAGAGGGTGTTCAGCATTGCTGGAGATGTTGTGACACCCCACCACACCTGCTTGGATCCTGCTTTGGTGGAATAGCTTGTGTTCCTAAAAGTGAAACTCCCACTGCTGGGGGTCCCCAAGCTCCACCTGCAGACAGACTGAATGCCACCCTCCTCACTCCGTCTGCACCAATTTCCTTTTTTGAGCTTTTGAAAAGCCGAGTAATGCCCCACTCTCAGCTGGAGGGGGCACTAACTGCATCACCAGCCAGCAGGGGAGAACATGTCCCTGCTGAGCTCATTCCCCTGCCAGGATGAACGTGCAGGTATGGGTTTGGGGCTATGGGGAAGGAGGAGGCCCCAGGCAGGAAGTTGGCTCTAGGAAGTTGGCTTCAGTTCTGGTGATGAGGTTAAGTGCTTGTTTGAATGTACAAACCACTTTTCAGAGCTGGGCCTATGAACTGCACTTCATCAGCCTCCTAGGTAGTAGGTACAGAAACTCATGGACTCAATATACACAATGGAGTTCTGGCACACTGCGACCTGCCGGACATCTGACACCCCAGGCACCTCTGCACTTTTACCTGCGCTGCTAAATCTGCACTGCACTTTTATCTGCACGCCCTACCCCAGCCTGTCCCTCCCCCCCACCTCCCCCAATGCCTCTATTTCCATTTTCACTGATTGGCTTTCTTGCCTGTGTTGTGGGCCAGGCCAGCCTCTGGCTTCTTTACTATTCCTTCCATCCAGGACCAACTGCGAGTACTTCCTCAGCCTGACAAAGGGGTTTTCAACCCTAAAACTTCCAAAGATACATTTTTTTAAGTACTCCTTTTTTTTTCATAATACACATATAGACATAAAAACACAAGGTAAGGCATCACACACCAGAGAAACATCATATGTCCAACACAACACAACACAACACAACACAACATCTTTACTTCTTGCTGTCAATTCCTTTATTAAAAAAAAGGCTCTGTTACAGTTCTGTTTGGGTACCTTTGATGCTCCTGGTGATGCTACTGGTGTTGAGGCAGCTAAGTTATTTTACCTGTTGTCACATAAAGTGGTGGACCAGGCGTGAGGCTGTAGGGGAGGAGGAGGCTTCACTGGTGCACGCTGCCATGTTGTGCAGAAGCCCCAGCACCAGGAAGGGCGCACCTTAACACACACACAATGTCACCCACCCACATCACGAGTTTTGCCTGTCAGCAGCTTGAGGTGCAGAGCCCCAGAAGCAAACTCCCCCAGCGAGAGAAACACACAGCTGGCAGGCTTCATGGCCTCAGCAGGGGCTGCTACCCCTGCAGTTTTCAGCCCACTGCGCCTTAACACACACAGGGTCATCTATGTCATAAGTTTTGCCTGTCAGCAGCTTGAGGTGCAGTTCCCCCCAAGCCCCTGAACCCAACTTCTTGAAACTTGGCAGGCTTTGTGGCCTCAGCAGGGGCTACCATCCCTGCAGTTTTCACCCTGCTGTGGTGTAACACATACATGTGACATGAGTCTTGCTTTCAAGAATTTAGGGTGCAGTTCCCCCCAAACCCCTATATCTATCTTCTTGAATCTTGGCAGACTTCATGCTCTCAGCAGAGGCTAGTACCCCTGCATGTTTCACCCAAATCAGAGATAAAATAACAAAGTTATAGATATTTCATTGATCCCCCATTATACCCTATGGCTGGATCTCCGAGGCAGCTCCGAAGTTTCGGATCCACTTCGGCCAGATCAAAGCGGCAAAGCAATCCGGAGCTCCAGATCAGATGGTCAACATCTGAAGTGGCTGAATTCAAAGCCGGACTGAATACCTGCCTACTCGCACAGGCCTACTGTGTGCCATGGGGCAGGGAAGTAAGTTCAACAAGAATGGACTGTAAAAACAAGGACAGGGGAGGACTGCAGTCTGTGGGGTGCAGCCAGGGTTGGACTGTCCCACAGGATTCTGGGTAATCACAAGATAAAGTTTTTATTACAGCAATGATCCTCTCTTCTGAAAGTTAATAAGATGACTTGATCTTTACGGCCTTCATGGTTTGCTGCCATAATTAATGATACTCCTGGATCTGTCTGATAACTCTTGAACCCTTTGCATCAACAACATTGCAACATGTGGCTAAAACGCAACTGAATGAAACATTCCAAACTCTCAAAACCCGGCATTCACTTCTAGTGTCAGGTTGACACTGCTTGAAGTCAAGGTAGATATGCACCTTAGACTAAGACACATATCTGCCCTGCCTTCTGCCTGATTTCAGACTAACACAGCTAACTACCTCTCTGCTATCTGAAGTGTCAAGATACTTGTCTTTCCAAAGTGTCCCAGAAACCAACTGGTGGAGAACCACAAAAATCCCATCACTTTCACAGAAATTAAAATAACAGATTCTCTCGATTCACCAGGGTGATATTGTTCACACTTCCTAATTGGTTATTCTCCCAGTTATAATAGTTTGAGATTCCAACTAGGGAGCAAATCTCTGCTATCTTTCATCCCCTTGTTAATGTACTTAATATTTAAAGCTCTGCTCTCTAAATTTATTAAAAAAGCCTTTCTGGGCTAATGTTATTGCTAACTATCTCTCAGAGAATGTCTTCTTTCTCTTATTTCCCTAGAGGGGATTAACAAATGCTTAATGGAGATTAAATAAAAAACAAAACCAGTAATCCTGCAAAACCTATCCTAAAAATCTGTGAAAATTTTCCACTAGTTTATTCAAAATGCTAAAAATAAGCAGTATGCCACAAGGAGAGTATATTTTTAGCTTGTGTGAGCAGACTGGGTTAAGGGAAATCTTACCATGGGCCATCTGTACCAGCTGTGGTACAGTGAGATTGTATTTATGGCACTGCTAATCATGGGGAGAGCTGCTGGATTGAGGGGGACCGTGGGATAAGAGTACCCCCCTCACCGGCTTTTCATACTGATCTAATTCAGGCAACTAGAAGGATAGGACCACATCATGACATCTATCTGGAATGCTAGCCCTGCTAAAAGATGGAAGTGAGAGAATAGAAGAAACCCAATGAACCCTCCACTCTGACTCCACACAGACAGAACCAAGTCCAAGAGTCCACAGACATATGGGACCCAATCAAAAGGAACCTGAGGCCCAGAATCCCCACAGAGCTCATGTGGCCGTGCATAGTGTCTCAAAGCTTGGACACAAGACAAGTGTATGTAAGTTACAGCAGTGTAACTTATGTTGTGATTGCAGACCAATGTAAATTACACTGAAATCTGGAACAGATAGATGTCCAACTATCAAGGAGTAACTGCCTTCAGGAGGCAGCCAGCTATCCCTGTCCCTTGCTATTGTGTAGTGTGGTAGTAGGGAATGGCCTATTTATCTTGAGCAAAAGATTATCTGGGGATAGAAATGGACATTCAACACCTACATCAGTATAACTTACCCCAGTGTAGTTTTACCCCTGATTTTTCAGTGAATAATTCAATGCCAAATTCAACTTAATTACCTTAGTGTAGAGTGGTATGTAGTGTCTCCTCTAATTTTTTTAATCTGTGACATCAGTAATAATGTGTCCAGGGTTATAGTTTGGTATCTCAAGTGTAGGGAGCTAGGTAGCAAAAAGACTCTGGAATGGAATCAATGACATTTTTTTTTCCATTTCAATTTCTGAAGACAGGTTTCTATGGGCAAAGAACAGCATGATGGTTCCTGGTTTAAACCAGTGTGTGTTACATGCAAGGAAAATGAAAAGAAAAGAAAAAAAAAGGAAACAACAAAAAGTCAAGTGTCTGTGAAAGTGTATCGTGTGTAGTGTACGTATATACACAGAGGTATATACATGTTTGCATGTGTATGTTTGCTGTTACAAGCTCCAGCAGCTTTGAGAACAGAAGAGCTGATGGAGAGTTTTTGTGTAGCAAAACCCCCAGTTTTTCTTTTTTAATACATATATATATATATATATATTGTATTATTATTAGGTTTGTATTGATTTTTACTGTTGTATATTGTATGTTTATCATTTTCTTATTGATTTTTATTGTTTCATATGGATATTGTATGGTTTAGGCCTGTGTTTGTAAGTGAACCAAAGTCATGTCAAGTTTCCATTTTGGATGTCAAGTCTCCATCTTGTGTCCTCTGCCCGGGCATCCGCTGCGTTGCAACTGTATGATTCATGTACCCCTCCCATGTAAATTGGTTCCCGGATGAATGAGAGTGATTGGGAATGATTGAAATACAATGGTAGCAGGCCTCTACTGAATGGCCTGTAATGACCAGGCCATCACCTCGCATTGATTCATCCAGGAACCACAGACCTCACCCAGGAACAGAGACAAGAACCCAGTATTTGAAAGTCAAAAGACCCTGCCGAACCAGCAACTCTACCATTGTACCCCACCATTACAGATACCCGAAACTGCACATCCCTGCATGGAGCACACATGCTCAGTACACCAGGGGCTGGCCCTTGCCTGGGCATGCCTCCTGTCACTAGGGTCACACAAGGTCTGCCCCTATAAAAAGGGGCAGTGAAGACAGACCCAGTGGGACACCCTCTCCATCTGGACCAGCACCATGCCACATCACCTATCCACCCAGAGGCCCTGCTGGCGACCCCCCTCTGGACAACATCTACTAGACAAGGACCCTTTCCTGCCTGGATAGGTAGATATCACCCCCCAACCCCTCTTCAACCAAGGACTTAGACTCTGCTTCTCTTCCCTACCTGGACTCCAACCCTTCCACTGAGTCTCTTTCTCCTGCTGCCATTGTGAGTGCTTGTGTGTGTGTGTGTGTGTGTGTGTGTGTGTGTTTGGGAACCAATAACTTCATGGGGCTGTGTAGTGTGTTGTCTGTTTTATAAAACTGTTATTTGGGCCCCTAAGTTGGATTTTGCTTTACTATGGTTTGGCCCTGCTCCAATCTCTGCTCCTCACCCCTCTAACTTCTGTCTCATTTCTCCCTCCTCTGCTTCTGGCTCACTGCCACCTCCAACACCTGTCCTGAGCTCCTCTCTACCTCCAAACCCCCTGTTTCTTTGCCACTGTCTTATCTCCACTGCCTTTTCCTTTTCCCCTGAGCAACCAGGATTCTGCCTCAGTTTCTTTCCTGGCTGTCTCCTCCTTGCCACCACTTATCTGCCCTCCCCACCCAATATCTCAGCTGTCTGCCTCAGTTTCCAGCCCCAGTCTACCTTAAGTAAATCCAAGCATCAATTCCTCAGCCAACTTCTCTGTAGTCTACCTGTTCTAATCCCAGTTCTGGCAACTTTCACTCCCTACACTTCAACACTCTCTCTCACCTTAACCTTCCCCCAAGTATCCCAGGTACCCCAAGCACACACATATACACTGTACCACCCAAGTTAGGAATTTACCTATATGTATGTGTAGGTGGGTTGTATGTGTGTGAACTGGTGAGTGTATGTGTGTATATATATGTCATTGTGTGCATGATATATGAATTAGTGATCAGGGTCTATAGTGTATGTGCTTGAATTGGTGATAGGTATGCATGTGCCTAGGCTGGTTTGGATGCGTTTGTGCCTGAGCTGGTAGAGTGTGTGTGTGTGCACCTAATTGATTTGTGTGTTTGTATGTGTGCAATTGTGTCCCACACTCCTGTCTAACAGCACAATATCGAGATCCTGAGAGTTGGCCTGACCCCACAGGGCAACATTTGCACATGGGAAACCAAGTCTTTCAGCACTCTTAGCTATATATACCCCTTGTAGACAGCCAGATCCAACCTCTGCAGGGGGTTAGAGGTCCTGGGCAGCATTCTGAATGTGGCCAAGAAATTATGGCCAGTGCACGTTAACATCAGTGTAGCACGCTTTCCAGGAGGTACCATTGCAGCCTGTTCTGATGGGGCAAAGGTAATCTCAGTGCAAAGTGGAAAGAGCCATAAAATGAGAGAAAGGATTCACTGCATCAAGTACTAGTGGCAGAGTAACCCACTGATGAATGTGAAGCTCAAGTCTTCACAATGTAAGAAGTAGGGGTCACAAAATGAAACTAGTAAGTGGTAGGTTTAAAACCGACAAAAGGAAGTTCTTCCTCACACCGTGTGTCATTAAAGTGTGGAACTCATTGCCACCAGATGTTGTAGAAGCTGACAGTTTAGTCAGATTCCAAAAGGGATTGGACACGTTCTTGGAGAAAAGGGGCATCAGTTGCTATTGAGCATGGGAGTGAGGGGCACGGCCTCTGAATCGGAACTTCCTAGACCTCTAATGCTGAAGGCTGAAAGTGAGAGAGGAACAACTTAAAAAAACCCTAATCATAACTAGTTCACTCTCCCTTTCAGCATCCACTGTCTGTCCCTGTGTGACACAGGAGAGTGATTAACATGGATCTATGGTCTGACTCAGTAAATGGAGGTTCTTATGTTCTGGAGCAGTCCACAAAGGAAATGAGTTCTACTAACATCAGTTGTAGAGTTCTGGTGCTTTAGCTCACAGTGCTTTAGCTCATACGTTATAGCTCTGGAGGTCCCGGGCTCTGTCTGCTATGTGTCAGCTATGAGAGCAATCTTCCCAGAAGCGTAGAATCCTAGCTCCACAGAACTGTAGGGCTGAAAGGGGCCTGAAGGGTCATCTGGTTTAACTCCTGCCACAAATGTAGAAATACTTCTACATTGGTAAATGCTATTCACTGGGCAGTCATGGTGGAACACGTAGAAGAGAAGTCCAGTCAGCACAATGCTTGGCTCCTAGGGGACCAGACACACGAGCTTCCCCCTCAGCAATATATGTTCTGTTCCAAAAGCCGAGCCCAGCTGCAGACAGCCCTAGCCTCCAGCGTGGTCAATCAATAGCCACCACAATAACAAGGAGTACTTCTATGTCACTCAGTAGTACTTGTCACCCTAGGCCCTTCACGTGGCTTAACCAGCAGCTGTTCCACTCTGCCTCTCACCCCACCCTTCTCATGGCAGTATCTGAGTGTTACTGATACAACTAACATCTGTCACACGTGCTTTGTTCCCTCTCTCATCTTTGCCCCTGGGCAAAGCTTGTACATGTGGTAGAAGGTTTTATTTAGGCAGAGCTTTTCTCTTAATTTGCTTGATGGTGCAGCTGCTGGCCTATGTTTAGGGTAGGGAAGGCTGATTGGGACCAGCACATGTAGCTCTACGAGCGGCGTAGTGAGGCTGAGATCTGAAAGGGTCCAAGTTCCTGGGGGAGCTTCTCCCAGTCTGGGACTGGATCTGGAATAAGCCTTCTGTTGCACAAATGAGCTCACTCTCACTGCAAGTGTCCCATGTCAGCTGAGGAACAAAACTGTTAGCCACAAGCCTCATCCCTAGCCTCTGGGCTCTGTCAGGGTACAGCTATGCTGTGGTGGTTGGGTGTTCAGTCACACTATTAAAGGTATAAGTCCCACCTGCCTCTTCACAGGCATCAAGAAACAAGGTGGTAAGGGTGCCCTGAGCCACTGCTCTTGAACATACCAGAACTTAGGTCTCAAGTGCAGTGACCAGGGCATCCTCTGCGGTATCCTCTGCAGGACTGATGCACCCAGAGCAGACAGGGGTAGGAGGGGCTTATTTCCTCAGCAGTGTGACTGCACTCATCCTAAGATGCCTTGAGCCAAGCCTGGTCCCAGACTCTTTATGGGAGCCAGTGTTGGGAACCAGAGTTGGTTTTGGGGGAAGAAAAAGAATCATAAGAAAAGTAAAAGGTAATTGTGGTTCCTGCTGCTGCTCCTAGTGGGATCTGCATGTAGCTGTAGGTTCAGAGGTCTCCATTCTAGTCTTACCATAGACACAGCATTTCATGCACTTGGGTTAACTATGACCCACAGTAAGCAAATATCAGTGCCAGCAATCAGCAGATGGAGAAACAGATGCAGAGAGAGAGAGAGAAAACAGGGGATTTGCCCAAGGTCACACATCAAGCCAATGTCAAGAGCAGTATTAGAATATCCATTCTCCCCTAGCCTAAGTCATAGCTTCCTGGCAAGAGGCTGCATCACGTAGATTATAAGGTCTGAAGGGATCACTACGAACACCTGGTCTGGCCTTTTGTATAACACAGATCAGTGGACTTCCCTGGATTGATTCCTCTTTGAACTGCAATGGAGCTGATAGATAAATGCCTTGTCTTGATTTTAAAATGTCCAGTGACAGAGAACCCAATAAATTGTTCCAGTGGTGTTCCACTCATTAAATTTGCCCCATGTTTCTAGCCTGAATTTGTCTAGCTTCAGTTTTAAAAATTGGGTCTTGTTACACTTTTGCTTGCTAGATTGAAAGACCCATTATAAACGTCTTGATCCCCATGGACGTGCTCATAGATTGTGATGATCACAGCTCAGGGAAGATACTGATAATTTGGTTCTGAGAAAAGTCAGAAGAATGATTAGAGGACTAAGGAATGATTAGGGAAGTCCCTTTAAGCTTGTCTTGTTTAAAGCTAAACAGATGGAGCTCCTTATGTCTCACTCTAAAAGGCATGTTCTTCAGTCCTCTAATCATTCTTCTGGCTCTTCTCAGAACCCAGTTTATCAGCCTCCTCCTTGAGTTGTGGCCACCGACGCTGGACACAGAGTTCTGAGAACATTCATTCACATCTGTCCCAAATGCAGAGGCAATAGAGCCTCCTTGCTCCTACTTAAGATCCCCATGGTTTATATACATCCAGGGATGGCATCAGCCCTTTTAGCTACAGAAATACACTGAGAAGTCATGTTGATCTAATCATTCAGAATGATTCTGAAGCCCTTGGCATAATCACTGCTTCCTAGGATAGGGTCCTCAGTCCCACAAATCTGACCTATCTCCTTTCTTTCTAGATGTAGGAAAACAGAAAAAATATAGGGCTGGTTGGGCCTTCAGGAGGTCATCTAGTCTAACTTCCCAATAAAAAGGGTACTAGGACATCAGGACTGGTAGGGATAGGATTCAAACCCACATTTCTAGCATGAAAGAAACAACCTAATTACTGAGCCACTAAATACCTACAGCTTGATATGTTGCCATACATTGCTTCCTGGCCTCAGCTCACCAAGTAAGTCAGATGTTTCTACAACTGTGCTTTGTCTTCTTCCTTATTTCTCATTCTCCTGATGTCTGAGTCACTTGCACAGCATACCAGTGATGATGTCATGTTTTTTTCAAGGTCACTCACTGATATGCATTAAAAAGCACTAGGCCACAAACCACCCCCTGAGGGATCCCACTAGAAATGCACCCTTTTGTAGATGATTACGGTTAAGACCTGTCATATAGCTTCTTTTCATGTGTGTGTAAGCCTTCTTTGTCTGTTGGCTGGCTATAAGTCAGTGTGTGCCTCATTTGCTTGTAATGTATACCTCAGCTGATGTGCATTTCTGTTAATACTGTGTTTGTATAGACCAGCCTGAGCTAATTTTGTCATAACATCTTTAGGATTAGGAGTTCAAGATGGACAAAACAACATAAGAGAGGGTGTTTAAGTGAATTATTCCCAAGATATTTAGGGCCAGAAGTCTCCCTAACCAGAACTGCAGTTTACTATGGTATGTTGAAGGAGCCCATGAGAATTTAATGAAAAGTGTTAATAAGGGGAAAAAAGAGAAAGAAAAAAAAGCTAAACTGAAGCATCAGCAGAGGCCTTTGGTAAAGATCTTCCAACCTAGCAGCTGGTATTTACAGTAAGGAGAAGCTGTAGAGTGCTTGGACACTGTAAATTCTACCACTGCAAGGGACTGACATGGGTTGGGAAGGGAATGCTCCAAGCTGAAACAACAAAATGTGAGTGGGGTATAATGAAGGGTGGACTGTGTTAATTGCCTACTAATCTGTCCGTAACAGCTGACTGGGTCCAAACTACGTTCAAAGAATTCTGGTGTTGTCCGGTCTCTGTTTGGCTGGAGTACAGGTCCTCCAAATGTCGCTATTGACTTTGTTTTTGCCTTTCCCTCAACAAAGTCCTGTATAGTTAATTGATTATTTGTGCATAGGTTGGCAGGTGGGGGTATGTGTGTTCTGAGCATGTAAAAAGTGTAATTTGATTTTCCTAAGTTTATGGGTGGGGGGGTTGTGCCATTACAATTGACAGTGCCTAGAAATTGAACCCAGCCCTTCTTACAGCCAATCAGTACCTGGCAGAAGGGTTGTACTTCTAATATTAATTTTATGGTGGTCAAGTTTATTAACCAAAAAAGTCATGTGCTACTTAGTCAAATGCCCTCTACAAGCCTTTCATGAGTGAGGTTGTCTGGGGATGATGTTTTAAAATGAAAAATCTAAATTTCTCTTGGTGGCAGTTTTAAAGTAAAAGTCAAGTCTGCATACAGTAGGACAGAATACAGAGCTGTTTGTTTTTTTCCCCAGGAGGAGGCTGGGAGGTCTGTGGGCTTCTGTACAAACCCATGCAGTAAGCTGTGACTGTGCTCCTGTTCTCTGGGGAACATTGTTCAGCCATGAGGGCTGCACTCAAGAGTCCCTCACTGCTGTCTGCATTGCATTGTGTGGGGACTCCGCTCTGACCACACATTGCTGCTGGAGGTGTTTGCTGAGTCCTCTAGCAAAGCACAAAGCATGGGGGAGGAGGGGTTGGATGGTAAGCAGCCAGTATGACTTTATTAGAGCTAGCAGAGGAGAAACTTGTCCACTGAAGGAAGACCAAGCTACTGCTGAAGGAATAAGCAGAACCGGCTTGACCTTCCCTGGTGAATCAAAGATGCATTGCAGCTCTGCTGTCTGGTTAGACATCATTGCTCTTGCAGCAGCCCAGAATAGGGAGGAGTTGGCTGACAGCATCCATCTTCTCTTTCTAGCATCTGGTGCTGCCACAGAGGTTCCCCTAACTCCAGCCTTCACAGGAACAGCGTTATACAAAGGCCTAGACCCACAAGAGTATTTAGGCAGCAAACTCCTATTTAGGTGCCTGAAATTAATGGCCTGTAGCATAATTAAGGTGGGGGACAATGGCACCAGCCCCAGGCACTGACTTAGATGGGGGCACAAAATAGCGGCCTTGCCCAGCCATGCCACCAGCAGCCCAGCTGCAGACGCTGCCCTGTGCACTGAGGTCACCCAGGACACAAACCTGCCCGGTCACGCCTCTGCCGCGGGGCCCAAGTGTTTGTTTTCCTTTGTCACGTGCATGTATACATGTGAGTGTATGTGGGTGCCCTTGCCAATGAGTGATATGCACAGGAACGATTGATTTATTTTCCTGGCTACCCTAAGGGCATATCTACACAGCAGTGACTGCAGGGAAGCATAGAGAGACTCTGAGATGACTTTAAACAGTCTGTCTGCAGCAGCCTCTCAGCTTAGAGTAATTTAAGCTTCTTGGTCAAGCAGGTGGTGTACAGCCCCTGCTGAGCTCTGTATTTCTTCCTATAGCTATACTACATGCTGTGTCTGAGCTAGGGAATTTAAAGCTAGCTCAGGTGCATTGATACTGCATTGCAGTCACTGCTGTGACCACTGCAACTAACAGATCACTCCTTTATGTGCAGCTAAATTCTCATAGAAATGCTGCAGAGACATAGCACTGATTGCTGCTGCTGCCAGGGGCCATGTGCCAAAGCCATAACTATGCAGCGTTTGGTGTTTGCCACCAGCCAGCAGAATGCAATTTCCCAGGATTTTGTGATGCCAGCGGAGTTAGAAGCCAGATGTTTCTGCCCCCACACACAGTTTCATGGCCAAGCTGGATGAGCAGCTCCCACAGTTGTTACAGCACTGGAGAGGAAGATACACAGCTGAGCAACTATGATTCCACCCATCTCAGCCCAGTAGAGAGCCGCACAAAGAAGCAGCATGCTGGCAGTGGCCCCTGTGCAATGAGTTTGCTATCTCAGTCTAGCCGTGTGTCAGACAGAGGTCCATGTAGCAAAACAAGTGAAATACTGTCCTGGGCCTTCTTATCCACCAGCCTGCTGAGGAGTTTGTGTACCAGCGAGTTATTGGAGACCAAAGTCCCCTCTAAATCTTTGGAGGACCTTCCCTGGTGGTATTATAGTGGGGACAAGTGCTGGGGCAACTAACATTGCTGTTCCCCTCTTTCCTCCCATTGCAGTACCTGCCAAGCTTTTCCAATGCACTAAAGTAACTTGAGGTACAAGCCAAACTTAGTGCCAAGCAACTGATTTTTGGTGCCCTACGTGATACACCCAGCTCTGTCTGAGAGTTGCCTGTACAGCAGCACTTGTCAAGGGATCCTAAGCTGACTGTTATTCGAGGACAACCAGCAGCTGGAGCCATTTGATATCTTTACGTCTTTTCCCACCATGTGTTGTGTGGGACATGTTATGACAAAGCATTCCTACTGCACACCACAAAAATTAGCATAACCTCCTCTTAGCACAACCTGTGTCAGCTTGTCCCTAAGTGGCTTTAACCAACTTCCTTCTCCAGTTGGAAAGGAAGTTCAGAAATCCAAATAGTGATAGCAAGAAGAGATCTGCTGGGGAGGAAGTGAAGCACCAGGGAGCCCCAGAACTCTCACTCCATGCCTGCTGCCATACAGGCCCAACTACTTTTACACTAGCAGCGTTTTGGGTACAAGTAAGAGAACTGGCACCAGTTAAATAATTGATTAATGTATGCCCCCACCCAGACTGCACCTGTGGTGTTATTGAAGTCACTGGTGATCTTGCCACTGGCTTCTCTTGAGCCAACATATCACAGAGAGCATTGAGACATCTCCGGGCAAATTCTTGGCTGTTTTTACAGTAGCTGAGACTCGGAAACCATGTTGGAAAGACTTAAAAGGTGCTGGGAGGGAGACCACAAGAGCAAGAGGTGTGCTGGGGGTGGGCTTCACTAAAGGTTAGACTGAGGGTGAGCTAGAATATACTATTGTGGAAGCCAAAAGGTTTCATGAAGATGTATTGGTTTCCACCAGGCTTTTTGTCAAAAATGGGTTTTGTGGTCAGTCAAAGAGGCCTCATTCAGAAAGCTCAGGTTTTGCAATTGAAAAAGCAGACATTTCAGCCCAATTCTGTTTTGCATAGATGTTTGAAAGCTTTGGATCTTGTCCCAGCGTGTACTGAAAACAGAGGTCAGAACTTCTTAATCTGCTGCCCAGTAGAACTGTCACTCTCCAGCCAGTTCTGGCTGTAGCCTGGCATGTGGTAGGGATCAGGACAGAACCAGGAGGCTCATCTTATTCATATGCAAATGATGAAGTCTTAATACCAAACAATTCAAGAACAGTTTCCTCCACCCTGCCCCCCATTCCCTCCAAGGCCTCCTCTGCAGAGCTCATGCTCATTCAGTCACGTGTAGGACTCTCCCATCCATCAATTGAACATGAATTCCTTGTGTAATGCTGTGGATAAGAGAGTTATTGTAATTTGTGGATATAGGCATATAGGAGGTGATGCTACTAAATTAAAAGTAAAAGAGTGGCATTGCAGGAATACTAATCAAACCATTGCTGCTGAATACACTTCAAAAAGGATCTTAGCATAGCACAAAGGATAGAAACAAAAGCCCTGATATCAGAGCTGGGAAACCCATCCTGCAATGAGCCAGTGCAGAAGGTTAGTGTATTTAGGTTATCAAATCTATAGGCACTTCCATGGAAAGCAGATTTCTGATAGCTGAGGGCTCTGGAGTCATGAAGGCAGAATGAGACCAAATGGCTGGAAGTTAAAGCCAACAAATTCAGACTAGAAGTGAGGTTCAGTATTTTTCTTAACAATGAATGGCATTAAACATTGGATCAACTTGCCTATGGATATGATGGTGTCTCTGTTAATTAAAAATCTGTGGAGCAGTAGATTTGGGTAGCTACCTCCATAGATCCACTTTAGCTCAAGCAGCAATTCTGGGCTGGAGACAGGAGTCAGTGTGATATTCTTTGTCCTGAGTCATCCAAGACATGAAATGAGATGTTCCTAGTTGTCTTCTGGGACCTTACCCATCATGAATGGGTATTCACACACAAAGAAATGAAAGGGTGGTGGGTGAACTGCAAAGTCCCCCATTTGCCTCTTGGAGCTCTGCTGGAAGTTTCCAGCTGCCACACTTAAACTTCAAGGCCATTTTATCATTTCAGCTTGTGCTTAGTGCTGCACCCAGGTTGTAGCCCAGAGAGAAGCACTGCTTACATGCTTAGGAGCCAGCTGTTCCAGATGCTGCCCAGATAATTGGCATGCAGGAGTTCAGAGGAGCTCATGGGAGTCAGGACAGCATTAACAGCTGGGATCACATTCTCCCAGGAGCTGCAGAAATCGCAGCTGTTTCCATTTTGCCAATAGAAAAACATACACATTAGTAAAAGCCAGTGCCATTGCATGGGCACCATGCATGCATGGCCTGAGCATTCTTAGCTATGATTCAATTGTGTTTGTTTTTTGCTGAGGTAGCTCCATTTGCTCTCCCTGATGAAATACCATTATCGGTCCAATAGGCTGAGAGAGGAAAATATCCGACTTAGCATTAGGAGCAGTTAATTCATTTGGATGCAAATAGAACAGATTATCCAGGTGGAGTCTGCCTCACATGTGAAATAAGGGTACTTGGAGGATAAGAGGGCACAGGAAAGCTACCAGTGGCCTGATAGTCCCACAGCTTTGTCATGAACCCAGCATCACCTAGACTAGCCAATACATGGGCCTCAGTACCTAGTGCTCTATGCAGCACTCTGCCACTGACCTGCTGTGTGACCTCGCACCTGTCACTAACACTCCTTGTGAATCTTTTCCCTATTATATGACCAGGCTGGGGAAGCATTGGAGAGGTTTGGCCAGCATGTGCTATGGAGGTATGATGAGCCTCCTGTCTAGACTTCTTTCAGAAATGATCAACAGATCAACCACCACCAGAGCAGAATATTGTCATAACACAAGCATAACAGTCCATACATATCTGAAAGCTTTGGCTAGGTCTGCCAAGGTAGGCTGGAAAAGGCTGTCAGTCTTGCTTCTAGGAACTCCTTGAATCATATTGTTTGTACATGGACCTAGCCCCTTTGGAGTTCCTGGCCATTCCATGAAAGAAATTGCTCTTTTAGGTAAGGGTTATGCCAGGACCATAACTCATGTGGACATTGTGGTTGAAAGGATATATCTAACCTGACAAATTAGCACATGCTGCAGGTGAAGAAGTATAGGCAATAGGCATATGTTTGTATACATAGGTGCATAATCCCACGGCCAATTCCTGACATGGTTGAAACCACCTAAACTGGGAGCCACAAAAGGATATGTCTACTACTATAAGAAAGGCTGCCTACTACACAAAGATCAAGTGATGGGGGAAGACGGTAACATCCAAGAGAAGGGGGCATATGGGCACCCAGACCCCTGGAAGAAGAAAGCATGCTGCCCATTGTGGAGCTCATGTCATTCATAACTACTTGTATGTGCAAAATTTTGGGCTGATGATAAAGGCTGTGGCTGTGAGTTGTAGCTAAATGCCTGTTGGGCCATGGTATTAGGAACCCTGAGGCAGTCAAAAGGGGAGGTTTCCAGGGTTTAAGTGTGGGACTTCAGATTGTGTCACCTGAGGAGTGGAGAGAGACGGGGGTCAAGGAGAACTGCAGCACACCTAGTGTCTGATACATGCTGTGCCAACACTAGAAAGCCAAATCCTAGCAGAATTCATGGGGAAACTCCCAGCCAAAGCTTTTGGCTTGGCTGGAGTTTAGGCTGAGAGTGTTTGTCATTGACATTCCAATAAATCTTACAGCCAAACTGTCCAGGAATGGGCATTAGATTTCCAAGAAATCTACTCATAAAAATTAAACTACAAACCATTAATGACAAACGCATAGTGCAAGGGGATGTAAGTTTTCTGCTGGGACTTCCTGAAAAGAAATAATGAAGTGTAACTTGCAGCTTATTTTATACCCATGCTGATTTTAAGCAAGCTCCTATGTGTCCAGTATTTGACTGTGTTAAATGTCTATCTTTGATTAATTACTATGGTAAACATTTATTTATAATTAACTCACATTTATGTACAGGAAGAGACATTTTCCATATGGGGCTTGATAGTTGTTATCTCCTGATTAACTCTTGTTTTGCCTCAGTGGTTCCCTTGATCTTCCAAGGACAACTCTTCAAAAATGCTTTGTGTTTTTCCCAGTTGTTAATAAATTTCCTGATATATTCCAACTCAGCAGAGATTGATAACCTCCTGTTATAAGGTAATTCAGTCAAAATTGGGACTTTCCGATAACCAATAACGAACAGCTGAAAACAGGATCTTTCAGTTTGTTCTTGCAAACCCTGCCTGCCCTCTCCATCTGGCACCTCCAGCAGTAGGTGCAGGGCAGACTGGCAGCAGCAGCCAGGCAGAGTCTGGCTGCGCACTGCTTCTGCTCCGGCACACCCTGGGGTGGCTGGACTGGCAACACGTGGCATGGCCCAGACTGCTCCCCCACCCCCACTCCTAGGCCAGCCGGGGCTGAGGGACCCTCCACAGGCCAGATAAAATCCTTTGGTGGGCCATATTTTGCCCACTCCTGCCTTAGAGTTTCCTCACACCCTCTGCTAGCCTAGCAGGGCATGGTAAGAAATGTGCACCCAGGAATTATGGCCTGAACATAGGTGTTGAGTCTGTAAGACAATGCATGGGACTTCACACAAAGATATCGTTTTCTGGTCAGTGCTAGCATGTCATGGTTTGTGCTTGGATGTGCCCACAAACAGGCTTGCTTAGGATCCAAGGACTCTTGTGTCCTTGATTCATTCATGATGTCTACCCCGGGGACCCTGAAGAATGTCTGCTCCTGGGATGGCTGCTAATGATGAGTGGAAAAACTTTCCTCTTCTGCACTGTGTTGGAAGCACATTTTGCTTCCTGGAGGTTGTTCGGGACTTTTCAAAAGCTTGGAGAAATCACAATCACCGCTTGATACCAGCGGAAGGCAATTCTGGGTTCTGTTCCTGCTAATGAGGTGGAATTGTTTGGATGGATGGATGGGGAGGGCGGTGAGAGTTTGTCTGCTTATTTTGTCACTATGAGGACAGAGGTCAGGTTGGCTAGGTGCCTTAAGTGCAAGATGTTTGGGTTTTTGAGTGATAACGCACTACAGTGGTTCATGGGAAACTCAGGAACAGGATACTTAGGAGACTTTTCCCTGCCCCCAAGCCTTTCTCAATAGTTCTACATCAAAAGCCATATATAATATATCTGTGTTTGCATGACACCCATCTTAGTCCAGATCTTGGGCTGCTATCGTATTATAAATATTAAACAAAAATCATGGATGCAAACTCCCAGTTTGATGAAAAACAGAGGCATCTGGCTTCTCTTTAAAATAATTTGAAATGAGCTCTAATTTCGACATTAGTTTAATCTTTAGAAAAGCTCTCTAAAAATATACTGGCCTTGTTCAGCTTTAAGAAGGGAGATTAAAAGAAAATTGGATCATATTGGGGATAACATAATTGATATAAAGGTGGCACCATTTCAAGCCAAGGCATTTTGTATAAATACTTTGAGGAGAAATCAATTAGTAAAAGTGCCTTGTCCTGCTGTGTGCAACTGTCAGAGGTCCTGCTAGATACTACAACATGTTGTTATGTTAATGTGTGAGTTTTGTAGCCAGCGCATTACACCCTCGTTAACTACTGTTTTCTCCTTTGGCTTATTCATGGAACGGTACTTTAGCATGATGTTTCTACTTCAAACATGTTTTATTTATAATCAATTCACTCTTGTTAAAGTATTTATACAGTTCATTGCAGAATTGACCAAGAATTCTAGGTATTAGGGGGGAAAAACCCCCCACAGGTAGCAACATGCTTGTCAAGTACAGAGCTTCAGTCTTTAGCAAGCATCTTCATCCATTAGATAAACAAGCAGATCAGCATGTGCCTCAATAAGTTAAAGTATAAATAAATAAATAAATAAATAGGTAGCGGTGTGATCAGAACAGTCTTATCTACCAATCTCCAACCTGTGACAAAATCCCTGACATGGGAGAAACCACCTAAACTGGGAGCCACAAAAGGAAATGTCTACTACTATGAGAGAGGCTGCCTGCTACACAAAGGTTAAGTGATGGGGGAAGAAGGTAACATCCAAGGGAAGGAGCAGTCCACACATTGCAAACAAAAGCTGCGACCAATGTGAAAGGCAGGTGAGCCTGAAGCTAAGCAGGTCAAGGCAGGTGCTACCAAGTACGGTTGCACCAGGGGCTCCTAGTAACCCCAACAGAAGTGAGAGGGAGTCCCCTAACTCTAGATGAAGGCCAGGTCCAACCATGTAGGTTGAATTGAGCTATCTACTGCTTTACCCTAGGCTGGGTAATTTAATGTTCTGGAGTAATAAAGACACTGATATAGCACCTCCTAGAAGCCTTAACAACATTGATGTTTCAAATGCAAACCCATTAAATAATACTAAGAAGAATATTTTTAAATGTTTCTGTGGGCCTCGGGCTCCAAGGAGCTGGGCCTTTCCCCCTTGTTGGTTGTGGGTAGAGGCCCCCCATTACCAACTGCAGACTCTGCTAAATGCTCTAGGACAAGGTAGAACGCCCCAGTGAACGGGTAATTTTCAGGATTAATTATACCAGTAGATGGGTCCTGGGGGAGGAGGCTTTCATAAATGTGCAGAAATGGGTTCAAGGGGAGATTCAGCCCCTCTGCTGGGCCAGCTTCCTGGTCAGGACTATGTGCGGATCACAGAGGAAACCAGTAGAAGCAGCAGAGAGCAGGCCATGCCCTTCTGGTTGTGGTGACCTTGAGGATGTGGGGACACTCTGGGCTAAACTGCCAAACTTTATCCTGATGGTTTCCCTTTAAAACACAGTTGCAATAATCCCTGAATTCAATTTGCATAGTGTAATGTTTCCCCTGCCCTGCTCTGAGCAGAAGCTGCAAAAAGCCTTTCTAACCAGAAGGCTGTGCAAAACAGGCTAGTTAATAAAACAAGCTATGGTGATATAGTGCATAGGTATGCCCAAGAACACACAGCCTCAGAATAAGGCATTGCAAGAGTACAAGCAACCCTCCCCCTCCATTGTGCTAGGGTCACCAGCATTGGGCACTGCACAGGCCTTTGTGGTAATGCAAATGTCCTGTCAGTCCTGCTACCCCAGGTAGTGCCTGACTGTCTGGATGTCTCAGGGTTGTAGCAAGCCTTTCCTGTCTCTGCCCCTGCTGATTCTAAAGGCATCTGTGAGGAGACCACATCTCCGCTGTTTCCTGCCAGTGAGCCCCATACCGTCACTCACTCTCTCACCTGCTTGTGCCTGGATATGGCACACAAGATTGGATCAGGCCTGCCACGTAGCTTCCTCCCTACCTCCCACCCCATATTCTTGGTCAAACCAACACAGGGCAAAGTGCCTTTGTAGTAAAGTGCTGGTTAACAAAACTGACATGCCTAAACTTTCAGTGCTGTTCCACCTGTTCTGGCAACAAATTGAAAAGAACACAACAGACATATATAACAATTTAACCCTGCTTTACATGTTAGAGAAATGCCTCTTCTATTGATGGCTGCTGAGAAGACCAGCAGGTTTCAATACATAAACTGAGTCTTCTTGAGTTACAAATGCTGGCTGTTGCATGACATAGTAGGTACACAAGAAGGACATTAGACATCTACTGAGTACAGCTGTGTTGCTTCATGCCAATGAGTGCTTTGCTGACGAGTGCTTTGCATGCCCAGTAAGAGTCATGGGAGCACTGCCTACTCCCTGCTTGCTGCTCAGTCAAGCACACTGAGAGACCAGGTTGGAGTTACAGTCTAAGGATTGAGCCTTGGTTCTTTTGTGGCTCTCAGTGCTGCAGGACATGCCAGCTGGGCTAATCAAGTCAAGATAGAAAGGAGATTTGAGGAAGCGGCGGTAAGAATCCTTCTCCATGAGGATAAATATTTTCCTCTGAGCCTCATCAAAGCAGGTCAGTGTGGGTTCCTGGATGTTGCAGCTTGTCTTGTCCCGGGTACAGGAATCTAAGTTCACCTAGTGGAGAGAGGGAAGGGTTATTCAGTGTCTGGCTTGGTTGATAATGTATAGGAAACTGGTGAGTCCCCTGTGCGACTCTCCTTGGCAATGGTATTAAGTTTGCCATGGCAATGGGGCTGGCTTCCCCTCAAGCAACCACCCTCTTGGCAAAATCTTTTTCTTGAGTTATTGTCAGAATCCACCTGAGTGGGATTTCAGTGGGGATTTCTGTCCCCAGGTGGAATTAGCTGCCTAATGGGAAGCTGATCACATAACAAGGAGTCAAGAAGGGGTGGTTTCCTTTCCTTCTGGACACACTTTATTCATTAGCGTCAGGATGGTCTATCACTCAGGATAGATCGCCTACCATTGCATGGGGCATGTCTGGGCCTTGGAAACCTGCAGTCCATCTGATCATGTTTTAAGATTTGGAGTAGTGGCATGTGAATGAGGGCCAGGCTTCCTTTCCCTCCTGCATAGCTTTCACACAGCTGTAGTGGCATGTTGCAGATGTATTGTACCCACCCTGATAAGAAGTGAAATGCAGCATGCATGTTCTACTAGTTGAAGACAGTGCTGGCCTGCCCCCCCATATTCAAGGGGCTTCCCCAGGGGAACGCTATACATACCTCTCTAGTTGCCTGAACAGAGATGAACTCATCATAGATCTTCCTGGCCTTCGTGCTGAGCTTGGCAGGTGACTTGGTTTTCTTGTAGTCCTCACAACTCACCCAGAATTCAATATTTTCTTCACTGTACTCAGATTTCAGAAAAGCCCGGAAAGCAGCCAGCCCACCTAGTTAGAAGAAAACAGCAGCAGTGAGTCTCCCTGGCTGTCAGTTGAGCATCTAGATGAACCTAAGCAATGGAGCCATCACAGGACTCTTCCCATGCAGTTCAGTGACTGCAACTTCTTTGACTGCAGTGACAGCATATGCCTGGCAGGCTCTTTCCTCATTAAATTTCCACTGTCATCAAACGGATGACAAAAGGAGGCTAATGTGCAAAAGGGCTCCCAAGGGAGATCAAGCAGCCCAGCTCCTCAAAGCCATACTGTGCTTTTTCTGGGACAGCTGATAATACAAATAAATAGCCTATCCCCAGCTGGCTCAGCAGGCACTTAACACACTGCAGAGTCTCAGGCCATGGGAACATTTATTTGCTGACATGATACAGGCCCAAGGGGGTTCAGTATAGCCTGAAGCCAAAATGGAGAGAGTCTCCTATTGGATTGTCTTCTGTTGCCACCTAACCCTGGATGGGCTGAAGGCTCAGTGCATCTTGTGTCAAGAAGTGATTTACACAGGAACTGGAATTACACAAGTCACAGTCACAGGTCTCAGAGGCCATGGTAGAATGAGCACTTTGGCACTGGCCCCAGGAAAACAACCAGGGAGCTAACAGCTGGAGACAAACTCACATAAGTAAAAAAATACAAAAAAATACATGGGCCAGCCTCAATCCTGAGATGCAGAAGACTTCAGTGGAGTTATATCAAAGTCAGATTTGCCCCACTGGTTGGCTTTCTTGCATGATTAGGATGGACATTTGAGACACACGTGGGCAGTAGCAGAGAGGATGAAGGCTGGAATGAAGGCAAATCTATTAGCTGTCTAGAAGACAGCCTGAGTACCTTAGGTTTCCTCATACAGGAATGCAGATGGGATCTTGTCTACTCCTAAAAGTTCCCAAGAAAATCTGGGCTGTTTTACTACTCAGTACTAGGCCCAATCTCTGCTCTCTGGAAAATCACCCCAGCATGCAGGGCAGGTCTCTTCAAGCCCCGTGGCAGTTCCCCTTACCTAGCCTTACTCATCTCTGCCTGGGCAAGGCATGGGTAGCAGGTGATAGTCCCCCACCCACCAAGCATTGTTGCTGCTGAGCAAAGTGAGGTAAAGCTTTAAATGCTGTTGGCCGAAGTGCTAATACATTGCATCAGCACCCACTCGTTCATGCTGCCAGCTGGCAAAGGGACATGCTATAGCACCCTGTACAATCCATACCAACAGTGTTCCCTTCAGAGTTGTCCCGTCTACTTACTGTCATGATGGATCAGGTTTTCCAAAGAGTCAGCCCACTTCTTGACTTCCTCCTGACTAACCCTGAAATGAGACAGAGAGAGATGGAAAGAGGGTTTAGAGCAGTGGCTCTTAACCTTTTTGAACTCAAGGCACCACTCCATAACTTTTGTGAGTTGTGCAACATCCAATTTATATATATAACAATGCTTACCTCTATACACAGGGGCTTGGGCAGTAGGGGTTAGGGGTCATCCAGGAAGAGACAAGCCTGAGGCTTGCTTATCCCATTAGCTTATCTCCTCACACCTCACAGCACCCTTCAACAGATCTGGTGGCATCCCAGGGGGCCCCAGCACCCTGGCTAAGTATAATTGATTTAGATAAAGAGCCAAAGAGATCATGTTTGACTTTCCCATCAGAGTCCCTGAAAATTGTAGAGGCTGTGCCTGAAGATGTCCCAAGTCACTAAGCCTTGGGGAGAAATAGGTTTGGACATCTTGCATTTGGAATTGTCTCAGGACAAATAGGATCCAGTGATTTAATTTATGGAAACCGTTGTCTTTTGCCCAGGGTAAACACTTACCAGCCTTGGGCTGAAACCCCCTTCCTCTCCAGCCCTCGTCTTCCCCCTCAAGGAAGATAGCTCTGGGCTTTGGGCTGGAGTAAAGGATTAGTTTTGCCTTACTCTAAAACACAGAGTAGGGATCATTCTTAGGATCAAGCCAGGGAGTCCTAAATAATTGATTTTCCTTTGACAGCAAGAGATGGTGAAATTTCTTAAAGAGTTCAATGAAGAACTCAGTAACTTTCCTCTTCTGCGCTGTGGGCCAATACACCATTTAGTCAAATATTAGGACATGCCATGGTCCACCTATGCCAAGGCCCTGTCTTGGAGAGTGTCCTTTGGTCTCTGCAGAGGAAGAATACAGTCCCTGTGGTGCCCGTTACTAAGAAGCCGTGAGGTGGTGGGTAGGTTGATCCCAGTGCAGGATTCCACATTTCCTGTCTCTTTGGAGCATTATCTGTGCCTGACTCAAAGATCTGTTGTGGTGGCTACTGAAGTGCATTCTGTCTTGTGGGATCCTACTCTGTGATAGGAGATAATGGGGTTCTTTCCTTTTTCACAAATGTTTTAAATCAACTACCTGTGCTTCAGGGTCCACTAACAAACTTCAGCTAAAGGAAAGTGAGAACTATTATGCTTGACCTCAAGTCCTGATATTTCTCTGCATGCCCTGCTCTTACCTCTGGGATGAAGATGTTTTCTCCTTCTTGCTGTGGGAAGAACCCTGATCGTACGACTCAGATTTCTGCAGCAAAAAACCCAGACGATGCTTCATATCCTTGGCACTGAAAGAAGCAGAGAGACGCCATTTGTGAGGACAGCTGTTGTGAGTCTGTGCACAGGTTTTTTGTGTAGACTATACCAGTTCGAGCTATTACTGACATGTGCCCAATTCAAGCTTAGAGTTTACTTTTTTTAGATCAATACCATTAAAATGAAATCATGATATTAATTAAAGAGCCTCTGGACTTTCACCAACACATCAGTTGTTGCTGTTTCACTTCACTGCTAGGGGAACAGTACAGTTGGAGAAGTACCTAATATGTGAATTAGAATCTGATCCTCACTATTCAGATGCAGGAGGCAGAATAGAATCCAATACCCCCTGCTATTCCTGAATTCACTACACAAAGATCAGTGATGGCCTTACAATTAGGGTCTGTACTAGACTATAGAACATAGGACTGGAAAGGGCCTTGGGAGCCATTTGAGTCCAGTTCCCTCCATTTGTAGGCAAATATTTACCCAGGGATTCCCTAACAATGCCATTTCAAACCAAAATTGCCATTTCAAACCCACACACACAACATGGTGCAAAGCCAGAAATACCAAGGGCACCTTATAACACGCCATAGGTTACAGCAGGGGAGATAAATAATCAGCAAATAAATACACTGTCATGTTCACATTCTGACTTTGACCACACTTGAGTGGAAATAAAACAGGAAAATTGTGTTAGCAAGACCAACCTAATAACAGGCAGAGTAAAGTTGGGAACAGTAAATGGATTCCTTGCTTTAAGTGATTCCATTCCCACTGCTCAGTGTGCAGTTCTGCAATGAGGTACCAATATTTTCATTCAATTCATGGTCCCCAAGAGAGATTGTGTGCGTCTCCCACTTGCTTAATGAGCTGCCATTCATTAGTACCACATATTATTGCTGCCTCTGTTTGAGTCTGAGAAAAGAAGTCCTCATGATGGGGCATTAATACCATCAGAAAACTCTTTGGTCCTTGAACCCATTAAAAAATGCATCATGAAACAACACAGGACTGAGCTATGGCAAGGTATTGGGATGTATGTGCCTCTCTATCCCAGGAAGAAACTGCCTTATGCACTTCCTTAGCACAAAGAGGGACTGCCTGTCTAGTTGACTGTGTTCTCTGCCCTACTATGTCTTATATACCCAGCTAGGGCCATGATCCAGTCAACAGTCAGTGTGCTAAGCTGCACTGCAGAGAACACCTCCTAAAGGTGCCAAGTTCCAGATGCAACATTGCATATCAATTATTTAATGAGCCAATATGCATATATGCCAATTATTGCATATTGACATATGCCTCTGTTTAAAAGCTGTGCAGACTTCGTGCTGGCATAGCGACAGCAAGATAAAAGAAAAGAAAAAAGTTGCATATCTTTAAACTCAGTCTCCTGTAATCAGAGTCAAGGTTGTTTGCCTAGCATCTGAGTTATGCTGTGCCTAGCATGTGTGGATTTCTTTAAATCATCAAAGCCAGAGAGAAGAAGGTGGCAAATTGTCAGGGCTTGCTTGGCCCAGAGGTATGGTTGGGTGGGCAGAGAGGCCAGATTTGCTCTGGAAGAACTTGTACAAGAAGATGTAACAAGACATGGGGAGGACCTAGCAGTGTGAGTCTGAAGAGAAGGCCTTTGGGCACAGCCCCAGAGAGCAGTACAAGTTTGAAACCAGTGGGGTACAAGCGATGTTTAGGTTTAAAGTGAATTTCCTTCTAGAAGCTATTAAAGTTAAAGTGCTTTGTCCTTTCTATAGCTCTGAAAACCATTTATAGATTTCAGTGACAGGGACAGAACTCTGCATTATGTTAAGATGACCCAAGGACAGATTTAGAGAGGCCATCACTCTGGGATGTTCTATAGGACTTCTCCATAAGGATGAGATGAGGCGTCTCTTTCTCCTTGCCATATCCCAGCTTTGTTCAAGCTCTGAGACACACCATCCAGAAGGATTTGCTTATGGCCAGGGTGGATTGATTGTCACTCTGGAGACAGATTCCTGCATCCTATAGCAGTGAAGAGGACTAAAGAGACATCCCCTTTCTTCCACCTGCAAAATCTGCCTGCTTAGTTGACCCTCTTTTTTTTGTCCCACTCTCAGTCAGAATGAGAAACTGAGGCAACTCACTGCAGAAAAGAATCCAGACTCTCATACAGTAATGTCCCAAAGTCATTTAGAATCCAGCAAACCTGGCCAAAGTTTTCGAGGAATTAGAGGGAAATGGGGAAGGGAGGGAGTTGATTTCTGAACCATATTTTTGGCTGATTTACAAGGCATTTGTTCTATGCCCTGGAAGTAGGGAGTGATGCATATTGACAGCTACCTGCCCTACTGTAAGGCATTACTTCATGCACACCAAATGGCTAATGTTTAACTAACAGGTTTGGTAAAACAAGCCTGTTAGAATCCTTTCCCCAAGGGAAGGTCTGAAAAACAGAGACAGCCTCTGGCCGCAAAACTGTGAACCTGCTCTTTCATTTCTTTCCATGCCTCCTGTTCCAGGTCACAGCCATCCCCTCATCTTCAGTTTTACATAATTCTGCACCTTACTGCATTATGAAGCCCTTGTCCCCCTAGCACCCATCAAAACAACCATCTGGTTTCTGCTTTTGCCAGCTGTTTAATTTTTTTGTTATATGCCTTCCTTTATGATTATAAACCAGACCTATTTTGCTAGATGCATAAAGTAGTTTGACATTTATTTCAGGAATTATGCTACACATCAAACAAATATCATTAAAATACCATGCACATAGATTGTCATTCCTGAATTTCAATATGAAAACAGATCTCTCTTCTCCTATACAGGGTGAGGCTGACACAACCCTGCAGTAACATATAATAAAGGAAAGCAAAAATGCATAAATGCACAGAGGCAATTTATGCTGATGGCTAGAGCTAGTCCAGAATTCACAATACTTGGCAAAGAACCATGATGCAATTCAATTCTAGCCTAAATAAATCCTTAAACGATCAATTATATATCGTCTTGGAGAAAAAACAGATTCAAATTTGATTATTTCTGATTGAAACACTTGTAAAATACCATTTAGATACAGTCGAATACATCAACACGACTATAAACTTAAAAAATAAAAATGCTCAGTAATAGACTCTACCTTTTTAAGCAAGTGGCCGGCAGTGCAGCAAGTCCCTTGCACATTTTGCTATTGGAGTTCTTGTCCCAATTCCAGAAAAGAGTACAAGAGGAGGCTGAGGCTGAGGCTGTGTCCGGGTTTTTACCTGCTGCGCTATTTGCTTAGAATTCTCAGTGCTTCTGTTTTCTAAGCCTGCTGGCTCCAGCATGGGTCTGTTTTATAGTCTAGACCAAAGAGTCCAGCATCATTTTTCCAGCCAGTCAGAAATCAGCACAGCAGCAGCAGCCAACGCCTCCTTGCCTACACAACAGGAAAAGAGGAAGAGACTGACGTATGAATCAGGACAAAAAAGATACAATGAAAAAGAAAAACTTACCAGAAATGACAGATCACGGTTGACATGCAGATTTGGAATCTCTGGATAGAGCGGAAAAAAAATATTGTGAGTTTCCTGCCTTGCATAAGATGGGCTGTTTCTTTCAATCTATTAGGGGAAGGGGAAGGGAGGATTGGGAAAAGGTGACCGAGAAAAGGGAGAGTAAATTTGTGAGTTACTTAATTTCATTTTCCCCTTACATTTAAGATAAATCTGAACAGTGGGCAACATCTTTGAGTTAGATGACTGAATAAATGTCTTCTGTCCCCAGAGAATCAGCATAGACAGTAACTTGCAAAAATTAAAGGCCCAGGGGAAATAAAGAAATACATTACATAGGCCACGGCTACATAGGTGGCAGAGTGCGCAGTAACCAGCATTATTATTCAATACCGTCCCTGCACTTTTAAACTTTTTTTTTGATGCTACGGTGCAGTAACAATGAGCTTGTTACTACTTTGCCATACCATTGCCATCATGGTTCATGCCTGGCAACACTACGGTGCGGTGGTAACGAGCTACTGTGCCATAGCTCGTTGCTACTGTGCCATAGCATCTCATGTAGACACCCCCATAGAGCAGTGGGAGCCAACCTTTTTGGCAGGCATGCCAGAAATTAGCCCCTCACTGTTCCTGAGGCATTGGACTGGTGCTTTCCTTTACCTGATCTGCTGCTCTGCTTTCTGCTCCCTGCCCAGTGCTCCCTGAACAAGCTGCTGTTTGCTTCCCACTCTATCTGCCACTGTGCTGCCTGTTCCCTGCCTGCCAGCCTTCACATATCACACACACAGGCTGTTCGTATCACTTGTAGCACTCATACCACAAGTTGGCTGCCCCTGCCCTAGAGAATATGAGGTGTTTCTTGAGTAAAATGGGATAAGAGTCTATGGGAAGACTGAAAAAACAAACCCCACATGCCATGCCAGTACTGAGTACAGACCTTGCAAGGAAATGTTGCATCCATGAAGGTATATTCAAATGTATGTGCTCACACCTGAAAGCAAAAATGTTTGTGTATATTTATGCAAGAAAGGGAAGATAACGTCACTGCTACTGTTTCAAGTATGTGCAGGATTGAAATAATTCTTCATTTTCATGTTGAGTAGGCAGTATTCATAAATCACTGACAGGGTAACAAAGAAGCCAAGGCTATCTAAGGAGAGGTGGAGGGAGAAGGAAGCCTGTCTAAGCCCTTTTCTTTTAATACGAACAAAGGCATGAGATGAGATAGAGAAATATAATCATTAAAAAAATAATACTGAGCTCACATTAAGTGGTTTTGGGGGCAAAAATGGACTTGATCTGGACCAGTAGGTGAATCCTAGGATGGTATTATAGGACTGCAATGATTTAATTCAACAGGGGCCCATGAAAGAAATAAGTATGAAGGAAACAGAATTTCTTAACACCAGTTAAGACCCTTTCAAGGGTGCTGAAACATGCAGCAGTTCAACCTGGAGGCACTGTTTCTCCAAGCTGCAGTGCTGCTGCTGCCTTCAGATGACATTGCCTTAGACACTTGTTTCTGGGAGAAGCTGAACCAAGAAGAACTATAGTAAGAGCACCCTTCTTGGATGGCAGCACCTGGGACATGTGTCAGCAGCAGTAGCTCCAGCTCCAGCATGGGGCACATGGCAGTGGCAACTCTGGCTCTCACCCAGGGAACATGGCAGCAGTGGCAGCGGCTCTTCCAGCATGGGGCAGCAGTGGGCCAAACTCCAAAACGCTGAATACAGGGAAGATGCATTTAGGTTGCCATTGTGTTAGCTCTAGTAGCCACTTGTTAAAGGCATTTAGGTGCCTGAAGATGCAGATAGGTGTCTGCTGGGATTTTCTAAAATGCCTGAGGTGTTGCAGCCATGTGAGTGGCACTGAGGAGACCTGAACAAAGCAGAATGGGAAAGGCAAGGAGAAAATGCCTAACTTGCTGAGCTGATGGGGCCTGGAGGACGGGATACTGCACCTTAAAGTAAAGTTGAAACTGAACTCAGCTCCTTTCTCTTCAGAGCAGGGTTATAGAAAAATAGTGGCATAGAGGTTCCCCTCCCCTAGCAGAGCTCTCCAGAACACTAGCCTGCTTATCTCCAGGGCCCACCTCGAGAATGAGCCTAGTTCAATACATTCTTCCTTTGGCATATTTGCTCACCCTGGCTTTGGTGTGAGCCATGGCTTAGCTGAGAGTATGCTCAAAAGCATACACTCAAGAAGAGGGCAGAGAACGCGCCTCAGGGATGTCCTCAAAGCCAACTTAAAAAAATGCAACACTGATGTCAACTCAGGGGATACTATAGCCCAGGACCGCCCCAAATGGAGAATGAGTCTACTCCAGGGATCTCAGTACTTTGAAACCTCATGACAACAGCAGGAGATGGAAAAGCAGGAGTGGCAGAAACAGCGTGTGATGGACCAAATCAAAAATCCAGCACCACCCACCCCACACGGAAACACCTGTCTGAGTTACAGTAGAGTCTGTCCATCCCAGATAGGCCTCATCAGCCATCTCTGGACACACAGATAAGACAATCATGGAAAGCAATCATCCTCGGCTGTGAGGGACTGCCAAAGAAGAAGGCTGAGAGTGGGGATTGATTATGTCTTGTGTAATGGCTGTCTACTGGGGTGTGCAAAGCAGGCCCTATTTGATTCGGATTCGGCCCAAATTGTCATGACCCAAAAGGCATGATTGTGTGTGTGCTTCGGCACCAGAATTATCCCCGCCAAGTTGCAGAGCATTGCACAGGAGAGTTTCCTGTGGCAAGAGGAAACCCCGGTGCAGGGACGAGTTTCCTGCCTTTTCTGCAGCTTCTTTTGCAGGGTGCATTGCTCATGTTGCAAGAGGAATGCACGGTGCAAAAGAGTTCCTGCCACCGGTATGCAAATTCGTTCCCCGTGATTGGCTAGTTCTAAATTATTCACACGTGGCGGCCCTGATCCACCGCCCACCTCTTCCCGTCTTCGAACGCAACTTTTATAAGACGTACTTACGATTCCTATTTTGGCGGCTCGTTCACCCAGAGCATCCGGAGCTCTGCACCGTGGAGCCTAGCAACCTCCACGAGACTGTCTGTGTTGTCGGTCTGTAACCGCAACTCAATCAAGTTTTCCAGCCTACACCACTGCCATCTCGGTGTAAGTAAACAATCTTTAAAACTACCACTACGCGTTTGTGCCTAATTCCAGCTCGGCGGCCTCCCTCTCCGACCCGGCGTGCCTGGGCTGCTGGCCACAGCCCGCGTGCAGCACGGAAAAGGGCTCTGGTCGCTCCCGGCCCGCACACAAATCAGGGACAGTGATTCGATTGGTTGATTTGGGTCATTGTCCCTGATTCAATTCGGCCAAATCCAAATCTGAAGATTCGATGCTGATTCAGAGAATCAGTGATTCGGCCATAGACACAGCTTTAAAAGTTTTTTCTACTTATCTCAAGGTACCAGCGTGGCTTGTGAATGCTGCAGTGCTGAGGTGGATGGAGCATCCCACAGGAGCTTGTGGGGGGGGCCCTCCACATGCTCGGCGGTGAACCTGGAAGAGGACTGGAATTACTTCCAGTCTACTTCTGGGTCCGCTGGGGAGCATGCTGGGGGCCCCCTCCCCCGTGTTCCCCTGGCTCAGTGATTGGCTGCAGGGGGACCCCGGGTGCCCCCCCAGACCCAGGAGGCACCAGTCACCGAGCTGGAGAGGCCCCCCGCGCTCTCCCCAGCAGACCCAGAAGTGTACCGGAAGTGCTTCTGATCCACTTCTGGGTCTGCTGCCGTGCGTGCTGGGGAGCACCCCGCACTTCTGTGGGACGCTCCATGCACCCCAGCATCACGGTGTTCATGAGCTCCTGCTACCTAGAGGTGTGTAGAAAAAACATTTAAAGCTGTCTCTATATCCAAATCTCCGAATCTCTCCGAATCAATTTGGAGGGTTCCAATTCGATTCAGAGAGATTAAAGGGTCCTCTGATTCGATTCAGATTCAGAGATTCAGCCACCGAACTGGGCTGAATCTCCACCAAATAGAATCAGGGACCGAAGCTTCACACAGCCCTACTGTTTACTCATAATTCCCATGAATCTCCCTGGGAACAGAAAGCACGCAATAAGGTAACCAGGGGGACATGTAATAGTCCCAAGAACTACGCCCACTTGATAAGCTGTTTGGCATTATTTGGTTGTCTGAGATTAGTAGAGATAAAAATAAACAGATGTTGGACAAGCAGAGAGCTATGTGAGACCCATCTTGATTTCCTAAATCTCAGTTTCTGTTTAAACGTACCTCAGAGCAGCCTTTGCCCTTGGGTCGGTGTTTATGTTCTTGACCTTTAGTGGCTCCATCTTTGACTGTGGATGTCTAAGACTGAACAAATGACCTATCAATGTCACACTGGCACTGGTGATACCCCGACCTGGGGGAGATTTTCCAGGCTGTCTTGTTTGTGAGGTCTTGTCAAGCCTCTTCCCACTGGCCTATTGTGGGGCACTCTTCCTAGCCCAAAGCAAAGTTAGCAAGGTAAGGAAAGAACTCCTAGGAAAACTGTTTGGAGAAAAGGTGATTAAAAGGGGATGTGATAGCAGCATTCAAACACTTGGAAGGCAACCATAAGGAGGAAGGAGAACAACTGTTCTCCCTTACTACTGCAGTTTAAATCCATTGCTTTCTGTCCTACCTCTGTGGCAAAGCAAATTTAGATTCAGTCTCAGAAAAGATCTCCTAAAGGTAAGAATTATAGGACAATGGAACAAGCTACCCAGAGAAGTTGTGGAGTCTTCTTCATTGGAGGTTTACAGGAGCAGGCAGTATAAGCGTTTCTCTGGGATCGTATTAAAAAAACACATCCAGTTGTGCCAGGGATTGGATGAGATGACCTCTGCATTCCCTTTCAACTCTACGACACAATGATTCAAAAAAGAGGCAGTTCCTCTGGGACAGTCTGTAAAGCTGAGTATTCCCGGATGGCCACTTTCCAAAGGATTGTGCTAAAGTGGTGATAGCCTGCCAGACCCTCAGTGTTGCCGGCTAGGACTAAGCAAAGACTAGGCTGTGCCAACCAAGTTCATCTCACAGGGAGCTAAGCAAGAAAGGTGATCTCTGGCTCAGAAGAGAAGGCTGCCCTGCCTCTTGGTTCCCTTGAGCTGCTTTCAGCTTGGTATAGGCCTCCAGACATGTTTCTAGATAACAGGACCAGCCCACAAACTTTTGAAGCTCCCTGCAAGATATAGTTTTGGGGCCCCTATCCACCAAAAAATCAAAATTGTGGTTAATTGCAATATAAACTTACTGAAATAAAATAGTCAGGGCCAGGCTGCGCACACATGGGCTGTGCTACAGAGGGCACAGGGTGGGGGTAGCACGTGCTGGGGATGCCTAGGTTCCCTCCCTGGGGCTAGGGCGGGAGCAGAGCCGGGAACTCCTACCCTGCTCGGCCGGGAAGGGGCTCCCTGCCTGCACTGAGCCCTTTAAACCTGGCACAGGCAGAGGGGCTTGAGCGGGGCACGGCCCCTTGGCTGCGGGGCCCCCTGTGTCCGCAGGTTCCTCAGGATAGGACGGGCCGGCCCTGCTTGATAAGGGAGGCAGAAGAGAGGGCTAAGCAAAAAGAGAACTTAAGCTTTCCTAGAGATGGGAGGAAGAAACGGGGGAGGCCTAGTGTGCCAAAGGAAACACTCACTCAGATCAGGGAGTAAACATCATAGTCATGCTGTGAGCCTGCAGCAAGGTCTTGCCCTGTGCCGGCCTCTTAGATATGATTGGCCCATTATTTCCCAACCATACTGCATCTGCGTATTTGTCATAGAGTAAGCCAGAGAGTTTCTGCAAAGGCTTCCTCATAGGGGAAAATGTTTCTCAAAGGAATTAAAGACTTTTCTGAAATCCCCCATGGAGAATACCCATGGAATACTGCCAAAGGGGCAAGCAACCAGTACAGGGATCAGGGGGTGCTGAGAACAGACTAGCTCAGTGGTTGGAGGTAGGACAGAGCATGAGACAAAAAGAACTAAGAACAGTCTGGGCCAGCACAAAGCACTGAAGCCAAGGGAGCTGAGAACAGCTATGCTTAATACATGATGTAGCCACACATTCCTGAGGCAGGAGGAGCTGAAAACAGGCAGGCTTTGTGCATGGTACACAATGCCGAAAAAGGGGGAGTAGAGATCTAGCACTGAATTAACTCAGTCTGGAGAGCATGGGACCAGGGCAGCTAAAAACAGTCTCCAATTATGGAATAGCCATGCAGACCTGAGGGGCAAAGTTTCATACCAGTCATTTAAAAGCAGGTAAGAGGCATAAAGTAAGGCTGGACATTGGGAATAGGTAGATTTGCTGCCTGGCACAGATGCATGCTGCCAAGAAGGTAAAAGCAAATGACTCAAAAACAAGTGGGACATCATATGCAGAGAATGTCATTAACATTGAGTCTCTGCTCAGAATGGCCCCCAGTTCCAAGAAGTGCAGCTTAAGACATTTGCTGACATTTGGTTGTGCGGGCCGGGAGCAGTCCGAGGCCCTCGGGGGCGCGCAGCGGGCTGTGGCCAGCAGCCCTGGCACGCGGGTCGGGGAATGCAGGCCGGCGGACTACAATTAGGCACGGACGCGTAGCGGTTGATTAAAGATTATTTTACTTACACCATAGATGGTCGCGGTGCAGGCAGGAAAAACTTGCTTGCGTTGCAGTTACAGATAGGAAAGAAGAGAAGCGGACAAGAGTTCCTTCCACGCGAACTCTAGCCCAATCCGGTTGAAGGCTCTAAAAACACGAGCCCGTCGTGTCAACCGAAGAAAACAACTCAGAGAAGAGCTCTGGATACACTCACACGAAGTTTGCTAGGCTCCGTGGAACTTGCGCACAGGGAAGGGGTTTGTCAAGGGATCGTTCGGCGACGGGGAGAGGCCAGAGGTTGATCAGACCCCTATAGCCTTCTCAAGGTACACGCTGGGTCCGATAGGCTCCGCAGAGCTTAGAGGTCTTCACAAGACGTGAAGTCCTCCTCCTCCAGATGGTTGTGGAGTCCTCCAACTTGGGCAGAAACCGCTCAAGACTCTTATACGGCTAGCAAGCCAATTACTAGCCGCCACGTGGGAATAATTTAGAAACAGCCAATAGTGGGGAACAAATTTGCATGCGGGTGGCGGGAACTCCTTTGCATCGGGGTTTTCTCTTTGCAGCTGAGAAATGCATCCTGCAAAGAAAGCTCCTCGTGGCGGGAAATAATTTATCAGTGCCGAAGCGCGCGCACACAAAATCACACCCTTGGGTTGTGACATTGGTAAGTCCTCTTCAGTGCAACTTGGTACAGGTACAGTTCTGTTGGCTTCAAGGCCATGCCCCAACCACTGCCTTGCCCTCTTGCTGTCGTCCCCAGTTCACACACTACACCCAGTTGTAACCCTGATTCAGGCCAGAACAGGTCACTATGGTCCTCTAGTCCTTACTCTTGCAGACCCACAAATGGTCACAATTTGTTAGAGAGAAGGTTCAGGCTGGACATCAGGAGACATTACATTACAGTTAGGGCTGCCAGGCTCTGGAATGGGCTCCCAAGTGAGGTGGTGCTCTCTCCTACCTTGGGGGTCTTCAAGAGAAGGCTGGACAGATATTTGGCTGGGGTGATATGACCCCACACTTGTTCCTGCCCGGGGCAGGTGGTCGGACCTGATAATCTGTTTAGGTCTCTTCCGACCGTAAGCACTATGATACTATGATACCCCAGGACAGAGAATCTCATGGAGAGATTCCACCATGTGTGATTTTTCACTCAGTAATCCATGTCCAAAAGCAATATAGCTCAGTTCCTGAGGGTCTGGGCACATGGGCACATTACTGTGAGGTAACCTAGAATGCAGATTTACAGCATGTCATCTATTCTGTGGTAACTGCCTGTGTATACACTCATATCCAGTAGTAAATGCCACGTAGACTGGCCCACTTTCACTGAACTGGAAGTCAGTGCCCTAGCTTACCTCCTGGTAACTTGTTTGTTTGCTCAGGCCCTAAGACTTGTATTTAGCCTGTTCATAACTTGGACTCTACCTTGAGCTCTGCTTTATTTTCATAGATTCATAGATCTTAAGTTCAGCCAGCAACATTAACATTAGGTCTGACATACTATTTATCACTAGCCTTTAAATTTCACCTAGTTAACTCCTTATGGAGCCCAAAAATATATGTTTGGTTATGTATACCTTTTAGCAAGTCTTACAGTTTGATCTGAAGGTGTCAAGGGATAGAGAATGGCAGAGATGGGGATGGAGGGAGATGGAGATCCTTGGCCTTTTGCTCCAATTATAAAACAGTCCTTGTTAGAAAAGTATGCCTCACTTCCCATTTGAATTTGCCTGGCTTCATCATGCAGTCACTAGGTCTTTTATTTCTAGTTCTGGCTAGAACTTTGCCAGTGAAACAAAGGCTTCATTGAAATGTGCCCAGAAGGTTGAGTCTGAAATGTTTTGTTCTACACCTCTCAGGTTTGACAGACTTCTCCAGAGCCTAAGGAAGGACTATGGGGCTGAAGTATATCAAGGGCATACATCAGGGCCTGGGGGAGCATCTATTCACCAAGGCCTTCCAGGGGAGGACAAGAAATAATGGGCACAAGCTGATTGAGGATCGCTTCAGGGTAGACATAAGGAAAAACTTCTTCACATGTTGAGTACCAAGGCTTTGGAACAGGTTTCTCCCAGAGGTGGTAGTCATCCACCCTGGTGATCTTCAAAAAGCATCTTGACGTTCATCTTGCTGGGGTCATGTGATCCCAGCAGTCTTTCCTGCCCAAGTGCAGGGGGCCTGGACTCAATGATCTGTAAGGTCCCTTCCAGCCCCTAACAACTATGAAACTATGAGTTGGAATCTGTTCTACTCCAACCTCAGGGCAGACTCCACCTCTCCCCACCAAGACCAATTACCATGCAGACCCCACAGCTTCCAGAACCACCAAACCCTTGTGGGTCTGCCTTAAACTGGGGACTGTGGGAGCACACTGCAGCTTCCCAGTGAAACTGTTGATAGTGTTAGTTCAGAGCTTCTGTTAGCAGTGAACCTGATTAAACATGTCAATTCTAGTGACCACCAGGCAGCGGGAGGGGGTGGCAGGGAGATACTGGTTTGCCTGAAGTTCTGGAAAAACTGGGTTTTACTCCAAGCAAGATTTCAAAACAACAGCATTTCCTGTGGACAGGAAATGGAGAAACCCTACTGTTTGGCTAGCTAAGTAGACTAAATAGCATTCTCTCCACCGCCCCCTCCCCTCCCCTTTCTTTTTTTTTCCCAGTACTTACATCCCTAGAAATATTTATATTTATAAACAATGTATTTCTTGTTCATCTTAATCATCTTTCTGATGAACTAAACAGCTTAAGTTCTTTATGACTCTTTCGGTAATGCATTTTCTCCATCCCTTAAATAACTTCTATGGCTCTAAATAACTTCTATTTGACACCCTTTCCAGTTTTTCAGTGTCTATTTGCCAATAAAGGCACTAGAAATCTGAGCAATACTCCAATACCAGTCCCATTAATGGCATATACCGAGGAAAACCACCTCCCCACTCCTACTCAGGATATACAGCCAAGTAGTACATTTATCCTTTCCACTGCAGCATCCCTTTGAGAGCTCAGGTTGTTTCTCATCTGCGATGACCCCTAAATCTCTTTCAGAGGCACTTCTTCAGGATATAGCCCCTCATTTTGTCAGTGTGGCTGCATGCCTTGGTCCCAGATGTATAATATTTGACTATATTAAAACACATTTTTTGAATGAGCCCAGCTCACAAAGCCTTCCACACTGTTCTGTATGACCATTTTACTTAGATGTTTTCCAGCAGCCTAAGTGTATACATCCATGCAGTTACCTTAATCAAACACAGTTGTTATCTCATCTAATAATGAAATCAGGTTGGTTTGTGATAAGACCTATTTCACATAAAACCATGTTGGCTGGTACTAATTATATCCCCATGCTATTTCCTTGATATTCACAGATTTTGCAAAAAGGAACATCAGTGAGACAGAGTTATATGTAGATGCAAATCATATGTAACAGTGCAAATATTCTCCTTCTCACAGTACAAGGAAAGTAACAGAATCCTCCACCTTTGCCACAGGGGGGAAGCTCCTTTATTCAAGTAATTTAAAATTGAACCAAGCGGTTTATATATTGTTTGATTATATATTTATATGGAAGGTTGTGTGGTGATTTGGGAACTGTTGAAATATGGTGCTTTTTGTGCTGGAAAATGAACTGTGAGAACCAGCCTGGATTGTTGCCTGCAAGTCACAATAAATGACTCTTCCACTTTATTTGGCACTTGGTAAGGCCTCACTTGGAGTATGGTGTCCAGTCTGGGGCATGACATTTCAAGAAAGACATGGACAAACTGCAGTAAGTCTAAAGAGTAGCAACAAAATGGTTAGAAGTCTAGAAAACATGAAATTTAGGGAAAGGTTGGAAGAACTGGGATTATGTAGTCTGGAGAAAAGACAGGGTTTTGATAACAGTCTTCAAATACAAGAAGGGTTGTTATAAACAGGATGGTGATCAACTTTTCTGCATTCAGAAAGGATAGGATGAAAAATAAGGGACTTATATTTCAGCAAGGGAGATTTAGAAAGGATATTAGAAAGAACTGTCTGATGATTAAGCTTTTAAACAGCTCATTTAGAGAGGTTGTTGAATTTCCATCACTGGAAGCTTTTAAATTCAAGTTAGACAAACACTTGGCTGGGATGGTGTAAGCGTGAATAATCTTTCCTAGAGCAAGGGATTGGCCTGGATGATCTCCTGAGATCTTTTTTAGTGTTATATTCCTGTGATTCTAGCTCACACAGGCCTGTGTCCTGTCACCTTTCATGATTCTTGTCTTCATCGCCATTGCATTGTTTCACAGTGCATCAGTCTCTTGGGGCTGTACTGTGCCTTTGTCCCAGCCCCTTATGAGGTGCAGCACTGTGTTACCTGCCCAAGATGAGTATGGGACAGGTGCCATGTTACCGTCTGAGAGGGATGGAGGCATAGCTGTGTCCTCTGCTTTCCTGCACTATTCAAAGAGGAATGATTCACACTGAATTAACTCCAGTGAACTGCCCTTCAGGCCTGGGGACATCTCACTGCATATTCCCCACCTTCTCTTTGTCCTCCTTTACAGTGTGGAGAAAAGTCCAACCTTATCTGTTTTCCCCATATATGAAGCAAAGATGCATGTAGCAAAAATACCATGTAGGAGAGCAAGGTTGTGCTTTCCTAACCAGCAATGTCAGTGCCAATCACAAAATGGTCTGTGGAGGCAACAGATCTCCTCCTGTCACCCGTAAGCATCAGTCAGATGGGGCGTATCAGGACTGGCCTGGCAATGGGCAGGGGTAGAGGAAGAGTTTGGGCTCTTGGCAGGGCTGGGCAGTGAAAGAGTTGTGGTGCTCACCTGCCAAGGCCTATGGCCAGCATTGCTGTCCTTCTGCCCTGTTTTTCAGGAACCTCTCCCTAGCATCACGTTCAGCCAAACACCATTGAGCTCCTGTCCTCTGGGGGATGGGAGCCCCACATACCAAGCAACACTTAATCAATGTGTTGTTATGGCAACTCCCCTTTATATTCATGTCTGGCAGAGAAATGAGTCCAGTAGGATTGCCCCGCATGCTGAGGCCTATGGTGGGGTTGCCTGGGGCTGTGCTGAGATCCTCTGCAGACTTCTCTCTCTTTCACCACATGCCCCTCTTGCATCCAGCCCCTGCAGCTAAATCCTCTCCATTACAGTTATCTAGCACAGATGGGGTGAGAACCTTTTGAGGTAACAAGGGATATGACTTCTCTGGATGCACGTACAGCTCTGCTTAATTACCAGTAATGAGGAGGGAAAACACATCCTCAGAGGAATCACTTCAATTTAAATGTGGATGAATTGGTAATATGATTTTTTTTAATACCTCAATGTTCATTTCCTCCTGACTCAGCCTGCTGCCTGCCACAGGCAAAAAGCATTAAGATAGAGGAGCTGAGAACAGGCAGGCTCAGTACATGGCAAGGGCAGGGAGAACTGACAAGAGAAGCTGCAAACACGCAGGGTTAGCACATGGCACAATCCTACAGCTCGGAGAGCAGCCAGCTGCAGCGTGGCAAGTGTAGGAGCATCCTCTTCTCTTTCTTTTGTCATTATGCATGCCTCAGTTTCCTTACCTTCCTGGGTGCTCCTGGGCGGCTCACGGGGGTGACTCCCATACTGGATGTTGGGCACAATAAGATGTAGGGGTCTGGTTTGGTCTGCCTTTTGAATTCCAGTTAACTCCAATAAATGGTGACCTGGCTCACAAAGACCACCTTCCTCACTGAAATACACTTCTGGTGGCACTACTTCCCTTCAGCAGTAAAGTCCACATCTGAAAGTAAAGTTCACTTCAGTTTCCTGAGGAACTCATGGCTGAAAGAGCACATCTGTAAACCAAAGGCCTTCTCTCAGACTCAAAGGTGCTTGCTTTTTCAGAGACTACACCTAAGAGTGGCTTGAAGAGGTACTTGGAGAGAAATCATGAAGACTGGGATCTCAGGCAAAAACCTCAACAAAATCTGTAACAGGAAGATTCAACGCTGGGCATAAGCTTGTATCACTGAGACAGGAGGAACTGAGAATAGGCAGGTTTGTTACATGGCTCAGATGCACAACTCTGAGAGCTGAGAACATGTAGGCGGGCTTGGTACCTGAGATAGGGGGAGCTGAGACTGAGCAGACTCAGTGCATGGCCCAGCTACATAGAGTGAAGAGACCAGGAGATGTGCGCATTCAACCTCAGCATATGAACGTACAGCTCTGCTTAATTACCCGCAGTGAACAGAGAGGGGATTCTCAAAAGAATCATTTCAGTTTAAGTTCAGATGGATCAGGCATAGGATTTTGCAGTGACTTCCTGTCCTTCTTTCCCTGACGCAGCCTGGTGCCTGCTGCTGCTATGAGCCTCTTTGCAGTCACTGCAGTTTATGACGTGCCTCTCAGCTCTCTACAGAGACACGCACAAGATCCAGTGTGCCTGCCAGTGTTCACTGTCATCTCTGCAATACCTTGTCAGGGGCTGTCCTTTGTTCCTACTGACTTCCACACCTCTGACCTTTAGTCAGATGGTAAAGCCCAAAGGCACTATTTGGCCTTATAGTCTGACTTCCTGCATAGCCCAAGGCATCACACTCCAGCCAGTGACCCCCATATCCAGGCCAGAGCTGTGGCATATCGTTGAGAATGTGGCATCTGCTCTTGATTTAAAGATCAATAAACAATCTCTCGATTTGCTGCACGTGTTGATCTAGTGGCTGGTTCGTAGACTTTTAAAAGACAAGAATCCTCAAATAACTATTCTAGTGTGACCTGTTGTAAACACAGACTTTGGCTTAGGGCTGAAATACAGCCAATTTTATCTTTTAGATCAGGCCTGTCAAATGTATGGCCCACGGGCTGGATCTGACCCATAGAGCCATATCAGGCCTGTGGGGCTCCCAGAGGGGCTGGGAATTTGGGAGCAAAGTAATTTGCTTGCCGCGTGGCTGCATCTGGATCCGGCCTGCCAGGAGCGCTGTAGTCCAGATACAGTCTGTGAGGAGGAGTGAATTTGATACCTCTGTTTTAGATTAATGTCCAGCCTGGTCTTAAAGGTGTTGGTGCAGACAGAAATGGCATTTGTCACGCAATCGGTCACTTGAAATCTCTCTAAATCCGTGCGCAAACAGAAGAGCACAGCCACAGAGCCCTCCAATCACATGACAAATTAATCCTCATTGTATGAGGGTTCAAATGAAGCCGCTCCTAAGCGGAGCAACTTAATAAATTTCTGTCTGCTCCGGCTGCAACACAGTGAGCTGCAGCTGCTGTCTCTGAATAGGATGGAGAGAAGGCAAGGGCAGGAGGTCCCTTCTGGGGTTGTCTCAGCCCTCCTGGAGTGGCTGGGGGTGGGATGGGAGGGGAGGGGGGGGCAGTGGATTGAATCCTCTCACTTTGGGGGGGACTCTAATCTACCCATGCCTCCGCCCCGCCCCAGCTCCTGGAGAGCTAAGAAAACCCCAGAAGACCTCCCTCTCCTGCCTTCTCCCTCCTCCCATCCAGAGACAACAATAGAGCTGGGAGGGAGGGGGGCAGAGCCAGGGAAACACACAGCCTCTCTTCAAATTGGCTGCAAATTGGAGACAAACCTCCAACCTCCCAGTCCAACAGCTAATGTCTGTTGGATCAGAAGTATTGGTCTAACTGATGGCGATTTCTATGAATCGCCATAAGTTAGACCTGGGAGCTGTTCTTCTCTAGGTAAGTTGTTCTAGCCATTAATTATATGTTAAAACCTGCCTTGCTAAGCTAAGTATGAATTTAGCTTAGCTTTAACTTCCAGTGACTGGCTTTTCATACTTTGGTCTGCTAGATTCAAGAGCACTCTAGTATCAGAAACCTTCTCCAGATAACTGAAGTCATTATCAAATTACCTCTTAACTGGCTCTTCAGTAAGCTAGAGAGTCTGAGCTTCTGAAGTCTCTCAGCATGAAGCAGGTTGTCCAGGCCTTGAATCATTCTGGTAGCTTTTCTCTGAACACTCTCCAGTTTGTCAAACCCTTTTCAGATATGTGCATATCAGTTGGGCACACTCCAACAGCATTTGGAACAGTGCCAAATGCAAAAATGATAATTTAATTTCTGCTTTCAAATAGTGCTTTGTTTGCACACCCAGGAATAGCATTGGTCATTTTTCTCCCTGCATGATATTGGAAGTACATGTTGACTTGTTTTCCAGCATAAACCCAGCCACAAATCTGCTTTGTTGGGTCCATACTTTCCAGAATACATTCCCTAATCCAGTATGTGTCACACCATTCTAATCATTAATTGTGATTACATTTGGGGAGAAAAATGTCAACAAAAAGGAGATTTTTGACAAGTGAAAAATAAAGCCGGATTTGGCAAAATCAAACTGCTTCACTAATTCATGTTAACCTTGGTAAAACATTTATGTCAAAAGAAGCCCCCCAAAAAGGAAATTAATATTAAGTTAAGACATTTCATTTAATTTTTATATTAAATAATTGATGTTTCAGTATTTTAATTTTCTATTCTTCTGTTTTGAATTTTCTTCCAATATTGTCAAATTTTCTTCAGATACATGCTCAAAATCAAAACAGTGTTTTATCCTGAATCAAAGGGAACATTTTGCTTAACCCTTCAATGAACTTTTTTTGCCTTTTGATTCACTGAAAATTTCAAAGAAAGATTTGTTTCAAGATTGACCAAAAATATGTATTTAAAATTTTTTTGGAACTGCCAACAATGGAAAATCCATTACTTATACAGGTCTGTTTACTAATTTGCCATTTTTTTTTCTCATATGCAAGCTTGGTAAACATTTTTTACATTTTATTCTAAATCACTGAAAAAATATTGAACAACATTGGGCCAAACACCCAGTCTCAGAGGTTTCCTTAGTAGAAAATTCCACAATGCTTCCTCATTAATAATTGCATTTTGCTACCTACCAATTGGTACTGATTTTGTGAAGTGATTTTGTTAAGCAAAATATTGTGTGCTACCAAGTCAAATTGCTTCTAGAAATCCAATATAGTTGATCACTACAATGATCTCATAATTTCAGGGTCTTTAGACAATACCTGTTTTCCACTCTGCAATGTTGACTGATATTAATTCCACCAGCAACGTTTAATTCTTTATTCACTGAGTCACATATTGGCCGTTCTAGTATTTTGTGTGGGATCAGTGGCAGGCTGACAGAGCTATAATTGACCAAGCCATTCCCTTTACCCTTTTTAAACATTTGTTTTCTTCTAATTACCCTTTTTAAACATTTGCTTTCTTCTAATTTTTTAGAGCTTCCCTGTTATCCCAGGATTTATTAAAATGAATATGCTTGGTCTGAGAGCTCCTTAGCCAATTCTTGTAGAAGTCTTAATTGCAAGTTGTTTACAAGAAACTGTTGGCGTAAAAGTGCTTAGCTTGTAGGCCTGTGCAAAGCAGCAAGTATTCGATTCAGCTTTGGATTCAGCCAATTCAGAGGGACAGTGATTCAATTTGGTGATTCGAATCACTGTCCCAATTTGATTCATCCAATTCAGATTCGGAGGTTCGGCCGTCGAATCAGGCTGAATCTCCTCTGAATTGAATAGGTGGCGATGGCAGTGTTGGTGGCAGGGGCATGGTGGCAGCAAACAGGGCCCCACCCCCTTCCTGCTCTCCCAGCCCCGCCCCTCTCCCCATGGCTGCCCCACCCAGCCCCAGCATCCCGGCACTTAAAAAAAAAAGCCCCACACTCACTGGATTCAGCAGTGGTGATCAGAGCCTCTGGAGGCTCATGGCAGAGCACCCCCTGCCCCCAACTGGCACTCACACAATAGCTCTCACATCATGCGACTGCAGCACAGCTCAGCTGGGCACTGTACTCTATCCCAGAGCAGGGGCAGCTCCAGCAGTCACCCAGAGCCCAGCAGCACTCAGCCCAAGCAGCCTCAGCTTCTGAACAATGCGCGGCGCCCCTCAGCATCCTGCTGAGCTGCGTTGCACCCATGCAATGTGACATCTGCTGCACAGGAGCCAGGCAGGGGAGGGAATCCCTGCTGCCCCCCACTGCCCCACACTGCACATGGGGGCTTTGCCATGAGCCCCCAAAGGCCCTGATCACTGCTGCTGCAGCCGGTGAGTGTGGGACTTTTTAAAATTATTATCGTCGTTTTAAGTGCTGGGACGCTGAGGCCAGGTGGGGCAGCCATGGGAAGACTGGGGGATCAGGTGGAGGGTCACTCAGGAGAGCTAGGGGAGCGAGTGAGGGATGGGGCTGTGTGGGGGTCCCCCCATGGTCCCATCCCCTCTCCTCCAGCCCCACCCCACTCCCTGCCACCTACTTACCAACACAGAGCCCGGGTCCAGCTCCCTGCGGAGGTGAGCAGGGACCACCCGAATCTCTGAATCAATTTGGAGACTTCCAAATTGCTTCAGATGTTTCTGATTTGATTCAGACCTTTTAATGGGTCTCCCAATTCAATTCAGATTTGGCCCCCCACGTCCGGTCGAATCTCCTCCAAATAAAATTGGCTACCAAAGCTTCGCACAGCCCTATTAACTTGCATAGATGGTGTTTAGCATCTCACTCAGCTACTACCCAGTATCCAGAATGCTTCCAAAAAACTCAAACCACTGCAGGGAGAAAAGATTGATTCAGCTTTTCTGCTTTCTCTGCACCTCAATGACAATTAGACTGCTTCTGTCTAATAATAGACTTCTGTTGTTGTTATTGCTCCTTTTATTCCTGAAGCACAGAGTTTTTAGCCAAGTCCAAAAGCATAAAGTTGCTTGCATGCTCTCTGTGATGCTCACCCCCTTAGTTATCAAATAAAATAGAGGCTGACAAGGGTGCATCTAGTGCATAGGTGGGCAAAATATGACCCGTAGGCCACAGCTGGCCCACCAGGCCATTTTATCCAGCCCACAGGGCCCCTCCAAAAAACAATTATTACTGACCTGTGGCTGCCCCTCTGAAAGCTGACGGGAGACTTTCAGAGGTCACGTATCATCAGACTGGGTGGGCTCTATGCCTCCACCTCCACAGGGCTCCTGGCACTCCAGCTGGGAGTTCCATGTGGAAGCAATGAGCACAATGGTGGGTGACTGGACAGTTGGTAAGTGGGAATGGGAGCTCCTGCCTGCAGTGCCTGGCCTGGTTGTGTGCGTTCCTGGCTGCAGTGCTGCAAACCCCATGTGGTGGCACAGAGCCTGCCCGGCCTGATAGTATGCAGACTGGGAGCCACAGGGAGTCACATGAAATTAGGCTTGGCAGGCTCCATGCCACCATGTGTGGCTTCCTGCTGGAATGCTGGCAGCCCCACATTGAAACACAGAGCCAGCACAGCCCAGTCCACTGGTACATGGCTCCCACCTGCAGTGCCACAAGCCCCACATTCTGGCACGGAGCCAATCTGGTGCTTTTCAAAGGTACACACCAGGGGGCCGGGCTGGCTCCGTGCCACCAAGTGAAGCCCCCGGGACTCAGCCTGAGCCATGCACCACCAAGGAGCTCTACCTGCCACAGGCCATGGGCACCCCTAGCACTTGATGCCTGATTCTGCTGCTGCCACTGGTGGTAGGGGCTGTGTGCCATAGAGAGGGGGAGGGGGGATGTGGAGGGGGGCCCTACATCCTCCATATACCCCACACACATACCTCCATGTCCTTGCACAAACCCCACACTCCTATACACATTGCCCCATCCACTCCCCCACAACCCCCCCACATCCACCACAAACCCCACACCCACCCACACACTCCCACACCCCCATAGAGCCCACACACATCCCCACAACCCCCACAGCCCCCCACACCTATCTACACCCCACAAATCCCATGTACATACACCCCACAGCCACACACCCCCACACATACACACGCACAATATACAAGAGTAAGACTTTATTTTGAACTAGTATGCAATCACCTCTGTATACACTATGCAAACACATGTAAGTCAGGACAAAAATATTTTTTGAAATAAAATTAAAATATGTTATAGTAGCTATTTGATTTTTAGTATATGATTTGTTTTTTTCTGGTTCCAAGATGGCAAACCCCACTTCCAAAAGGAGTACTTCCAGGATAAGGGGAGGGACTACCAGTGGCAAAGTTCCAAGGTTAGGAGTGGGACTTCTGGTCCCAAGATGGCAACCAGGGTGAGGTACCTGTCAAGGGGTGAGGCTGATCTTGCAGCCCTCAACAGCTCCCCAAAAGTCATTAAGTGGCCCTCCAGTAAAAATAATTTCCCACCCCTGACTAGAGTGAAGACCACAAGACACTACATTTTCAGCTAATGCTCCAGTGACAGGGGTCAGGACAGATTCACATCTTGAGCAGGGCTGCCCAGTGCCCACCATGGGGAGGACTTTTCACAGTGATTCATCTGTGGGTCGTGTTTTGCAATTCAGTACAACGAGAGGTCTGAGAATTGTAAACAGAGGTTTCCAGGAGTATATAAAAACCCCAAGCCAGAAGCTCTAAAGACAATAGAATTACTCTTGCTAAGCACCACAAGAAAGATGGATGTCAGCAGAACAGAAGCCTATTAAATGGATGAAGGTGTTGCTGCTAAATTATTTCCTTTTAATGAAAATGGGATCTATTGATGTAGGCAATAAGTTTTGATTTGTAACAGCATGCGATGTGGCAGGAGTTCAGGAGCAATTGATTTAAACACACAGCTCCCTGTATCATTCAACTGAAGTTGTTTGTATTTAATATTTAAAGAAAACAAGAACTTGCTAGGAAATGCCCTAAACAATTAAGATAGTATGGGATTCAAAAAAAGCAAGAGCAAAGATGGATTATATCAAAATAGAAGACATTGGCTTATCCAGACCCTAGATGTCCTCCCTACCACAAAAGATCTTCTGTATATTTCAAGGATGAGTGGGATATCCTGCATTTTTGTGTTGACTATGAGATGAATGGGATGCATTTGCTGCCTGAAAAAAACACCACAAAGTGTATAAACTGTGGCGAATCCAATTTGGTGCCCAGTATAAAATAGTATTCATCTCATTTTTGCCAAGCCTTAGCAACCCAGGCGATTATACAATTTCCTTTTACAGTTTAAACAAAATAAATGACTTTTTAATGTTGCTGGCTTTCTTGTCTTGATGAGCTACTGGAGAACATGGATTTACAGACCTTGAGGCTAATTACTTCTTGGCAGCAGCTGCTGAGAGATAAATTGTAATGTCTTAACCTTTGAGAGGATTTGCTCTTTATTCATTTGTTTTTCAGAGGGGCTGTGATGGGAGAATGGTCAGTGGTCTGTTCCCTATGTGGATGGGGCAACACAGAAAGGCCAGATGGATTCATGAGAGAGGAAAGAAAAGAGGGAGCTAAGAGGTAGCATAACTGTAGCAATAGCAATAACAGCACGGAGGGACAAATGCTGTATCAGAGCTCAGCAAAACAAAGACCAGAGGATCAATGGGGTCATTGCTGTAATACCCAAGGTGCAGTATTTACAGCTCTGTTCATCATTTAACTTATCTTGAAATGCTATTTAATGTACTCAATCTGAATGCAAGTGTTAGGCCACAACAGGTGTCTGTCTTAAACCTGTTTTATGAAGGTGATAGAGGCTTATGGTTGTGGTTAGATGGCTTCATGACTTTGGGGCTAAGACAGAGCTAAGGCGAAAGACACAGGCCTCCAGCAATGCAACTCAGCTAATGCAAAAGCATTTCTAGCCCCGTATGTTACAAATGAGTTAGGGTGAAAGCTGTCGCTGTACTCAATAAGACTGAGAAGAATAGCTTTTTTATTATGTCAGGTTCTTAATTAGGTTAGCCGGGCCTATTGCTCTCTCTATCCTAGATGATGTATTAAAAATCTATAAAACTGTATAGGAATAGACTTTATTTAATGAATTCTGAGCCAGAGGCAGGACCTTCCCAAATGAGAGACCCTTAGAAAATGTCTTAACCTGAAACATTTTCTCTATTCTCCCATATGAATCAGAAGAAATAAGCCTCTAAAAAACAAACAAATCTCCGATGCAACAACATGGGAGCATGCATCCCATGGGCAGGGACGGGGTAAATAAATTTAACAAAACCCTTGTTGAAAAGATCTAGTGGGTGAAGATAGGTCATGAATGAACCCACACTCTTTTTCCTATAAAATAGCCATCTCCTCAGAAGACAGGATATGAACATGTTTGTTACGAGAAAGCACACTTTGTTTGGTGATGTCCTCATCTTACCGGGAATCTCTTCGAGCTACTATCGTCATTTAACAGTTACATGAGAGCAGCACTTAGAAACCAAAGCAGCTGCAGAACTCCATTGTGCACAGCAATATTAACTGAGCGCAGGGCATGGGCTGGAGAGGAAACTTGTGTTACTTTTATGAGACCTTGCTTCCTTCAACTGCTTCTCACAGTGCTGCTGCAAAGAATGTGATAATTATTGCTTTGTCCTGTTGGGGCTTCTGCTTGGGGCCTCTTACAGTAGGTTTACATCATAACCTCTGAGGAGGGACACTTTTAAGCATGTTGCACCAATACACTCCCACTTGCATGTGTCTAACCTGGAAACAAAGCAGTGAAGCTTCTCCAGGTACATGCCCCACAGCCACCCTCAAACAAGCCAGAGACAGAGCCCTTAAGAAAAGCCCTCAAATATAGCTTCAAGGCCACATTTCTGCATTTGGCATATGCAACCAAAAGCAGATTGATAGGGCCATCTTGGGATTGTTTCTCTTAGGGGTGCCAGGTGTAAACTTAGCTTTAAATTTCTACAGCCCTGCCTTAAGTCTTGGGCCCATGAAGCCTAGGCCCTATACCTCTAGTTTGAAAGGGCATTAACACACAGCAGCTGGTGCTGAATCATGGCGGGGGGTGAAAGTGTCCCCTACACAGGGGGCAGACATTCAGAGAACTAAAGCACAAAGACTAAATTTCAAATAAATGATTGTGCAACACATCAAATATTCCCACCTGTGCATTCGAGCACACTCATGGCAGTAACTGTCACCTGCTTAATTGCAGAGAGATCCCAAATCAGCCTTGTGCCCAGGGCCTCAAAAATCCCTATGGTAGTCAAGGGTTTTCCAAAATGCAAGGAAATGGCCCATGCCTATGCCTCATAACTTCCAAGTCTCTGCAACCAGGGAGCATAAATTATAAATCCCACTTTTCTTTCCAATAAGAAGGTAGTAGGAGGGTCTCCTGTTCTTCTATCCTATTCTATTTAGGTTTGATACTGCTAACTACTGCAAGTAATGAACTGGTTTAATACATATGATCGTGAAATAAAATGGAGAATAGGACTGGCAAAAGACACATTTCTGAAAATGGAAAAGATATTGAAAAATATTAAAATTTCTATGGGGACGAAGCTAAGAGTTTCAGATTGCTATGTTATACCAGTCCTTGTGCATGCATCAGAATGCTGGACAATATCGCCAAGTATGGAAGAGAGAATTGAAGCAACTGAGATGTGGTTTTTAAGATGCACCTTAAAGGTATGTCAGACAAGTCACACTTCAAATGAAGACATTTTGTGAAGAGCAGGCTGCAGGAGGAAGCTGCTGATTAACATCAGCAGAAAGAGACGGTTGGAGTTTCTCAGACACATTATGAGGAAAGAGAAAATTGAAAGTCTGGTTGTAACTGGAAAGATTGAAGGAGGGGGAGCTTGTGGAAGACAGAGGTTGACTGATGTCAACAGTATATCTAAATGGATATCAACACTGGAAATTCTGTATGCCTCAAAGAGAAGAGAAGAGATCTGTGGAAGACCATGGTCACCAATAGGCCTGTGTGAGTTGGCAGCCATCTGATCCAGCTTGGGATCCAGCCACTTCAGATGGCCGTGATCTGATCCGGAGCTCCGGACCAGGTTTCTGCCTCGATGTTGCCGAAGCTTCGGAGCCGCCTCAGAGATCCGGCCATAGGGTATAAGGGGGAATCAATGAAATATCAATAACTTTGTTGTTTTTTGTCCAATTTGAATCAAACCTATCAGGATTGCAGCCTCTGCTAAGAGTATAAAACTTGCCAAGTTTCAAGAAGATCAGTGCAGGGGTTTGAGGGGAACTGTACCTCAAATTCTTGATAGCCAAACTCCTGTCACAGCTGTGTGTCACACCACAGGGGGGTCAAAACTGCAAGGCTGGTAGCTCTTACTGAGGCCACAAAGCCTGCTAAGTTTCAAGGAGATCAGTGCAGGGGTTTGGGGGGAACTCCTCCTCAAGCTGCGGACAAGCAAAACTGGTGCCATGGGTGACACTGCGTGTGCTAAGGCGCAGCAGGGTGACAGCTGCAGGGATGGTGGCCCTTGCTGTGACGCCTGCCAGCTGTGGAGGAGATCGGTGCAGGGGGGTTCTGGGGCCCTGCACCCCAAGCTGCTGACAAGCACAACTCGTGTCAAGACTGTCTGTGTCTTGGGGCAGTTGATTGTCTGTATTGAGTCTTTCCTCTCCTTAGCCTGGTTTTGTAGGTGCTAATCGATGCTCATTAAGTCGTTATGTAATAGCTAGGTCCTCTGCATTGAGCTGGTCCCTGAGTCCCTGGTCCCTGAGTGAATCATGAGTGATTTATTGGTAACTGGGAACACAGCGGCTTAGCAGCCAGGCCTGCAGTAGTGTCTCCCCTCCACGCCCTGGACAGGCACAGTCAGTCCCACAGCACCCATGTCATGAGTTTTGCTTGTTCACAGCTTGCGGGGCAGTTCCCCACAAACCCCTACACTGATCTTCTTGAAACTTGGCAGGCTTTGTGGCCTCCATATAGGCTACCACCCCTGCAGTTTTCACCCCCCTATGTTGTACAGCCCAGATGTGACATGAGTTTTGCTTTCAAGAATTTGGGGTGCAGTTCCCCCCAAGCCCCTGCACCGATACTTCTGAACCTTGGCAGGCTTTATGCTCTCTGCAGGTTCTACCACCCCTGAAAATTTCATCCAAATCAGACAAAAAACAACAAAGTTATAGATATTTTATTGTTTCCTCATTATACTGTGGCCGGATCTCCGAGGCGACTCCGAACCGCTTCGGGAAGCTGAACGAGGCAGCACTTCAACCGGGATGTGCTGCTTCAGACCCTGAAGTGTCCAAAGCTTCTCTGAAACCAAAGCTCTGTCTGAAGCCTTGCACAGCCCTAGTCACCTAACAGCCTGTTTGGTTATGGTATTTAGAGAGAAAGAGACTGCTAACTACTGCAATTAATGAATTGATTTAATATATATTGGCCACTTCTGGTTTGATTAAGCTCTTGAGATCCTCATCACCAGGGATCCAGGTTTTCCATTTCCCATGGGAAAAGGGAGAAAAACACAGATTTTCTCCTTTGCTGGAGGGAACTGTGGAGTTCTCATTTTGCTGGAGAAACCTGTGGATTTTGCTGTTTTGCAAAGAGCTCCCTGCAGGCCGGCTGAGTTTCCACCTGCAAGGGGCTGGGAGAGAGCAGGAGGAGGGCGGTCAGGCAGGGGGTGTCATGTGCATGTGCGTGTTCACACGTGCACATGGCCGCCAGGCAGCCTGGAGAACAGCTCCCACAGGTAAGTGGGCGTGGGGAGGGGAACAGAGGGAAGGAGTTGGGCAGGGCTGGGCCTGGGGCTGCTGCCCAACTCCTTCCCTCTGTTCCCGATATGCAGCCGCAGAGCCCCAGCACAGAGTGGGACAGGGCTGCAGGCAGCATCATCGTGGGAGAAGGGGCAGCTGCCCACTGCTGAGTGCACTCCCGGTGGGGGGAGGCAGGGGAAACCTGTGCCCCCCAGATTTGTGCATGATGTGGGCACGGGCTGGCTGCTCCAGACTCGGGCTCCCACCCAGCTGCCCTTCCCCAGGGCCTCTGCAGCCCAGCAGGTGGGACCCGGCACCACAGGGCACAGTGGAGCTACGCAGGAAAGCTGCTTGCCACAGTTAGCTCCATGCTGCCTTGGCAACATGTTCCCTGTGCGTGCGTGTGGCAGCAGGGGTGGTGGTGCAGGGTTGTGCTCCTCACTGCTACCACATGCAGAGGGGTCGCATCACCAAGGCAGCACAGGACTCGCAGCTGCAAGCAGCTTTCCTGCATAGCCTTGCTGTTCCCTGCCATGATGGCCTGCACCTGCTGGGCTGCGGAGGCCCTGGGGGGCGGGCAGCAGGTCAGGAGCCTGAGCCCGAAGTGACCAGCCTGCCCCCGCCCAACCCCACAGCAGGCAGGCATCAGGGGGGAGCCGAGCTCTGCTCCACTGCATCAGCTGCCGCCTCCTGCCAGGGGTAGGGGGCTGTGGACCTGGGTCAATGGCCCCATAGCCCTGGAAGCTGGGGGCCCCCTCTGGCAGGGCTGGGGGGGCTAAGGGGGAGTGAGGGGCATGAGCAGGGCCAGGGGCCGTGGGGGGGTGGGGAGTGAGGGGTATCAGCAGGGGTGGAGGGCTGTGGGGGGGAGTGACAGGCCTTTCATTTTAATCACAGATTTTGGGGGATTATCAGAGAATTTGTGATTTATTTATTTTTATCAAGGAAAACCAGGATCCCTGCTCATCACTTACCATGAAAAGGCACTTTTGTGCTTCTGTCAAGGAAACAACTTTAATGTGTAAAGAAAACAAGCAGCTTCTTGCCTTGGCTCAGGTTCCAATACTTCTGAATGGTTTCTTATATTAAGAAATCACTTGGGCTCTTTCTAGGGCTTAGAGTCTAAATAAAGTGATGACAACAAATTAAAAATAAATAAATGAAAAGATGCCAGGAAGAAGTCCAGTCTCCATTCTGTGCAGTGGGAGTCCTCCCAGCCAGAAACCACACCTGTTTTTTTAGTGTGTTTATGACACTCACATTTCCCACTGCCTGTTTAATTGCATCTTACACTATCCATCTGGTTGGTCACTGCTGGGAAGGAGCTACCATTCCTCTTAAACACTAGGGCGAGTGCCAAACAGACAAACCACTGGAACATTTAGTAGGGGATGTCAGGGAGCCTCTGCTATTTGGAATCTAAATCCAGATGTGGTTCTTCTAAACAATGCCTTCAGAAGCTGATGGGTCAGATGCAGGAACCACTGGCTGGGATTCTCTAGCAACGCAGGACATCAGAAGGGGTGGTTGTAACAGTCCTTTATGGACTTCCCTGCCAGGAAAAGTTTGTTTAAGCACTAACCTGGCAGTGGGATAGTCATGGATGGGAGGACAGAGAAGGTGTAGGTGGGTCCTCATTTCAGGTCTGCTAAGGGCCACTACAGTGACCCAACAGGGAGCTCTTTGATCTGAGTGATGGGAATTATTCAGGACACAATACCCACCTCTACCTGGGTAGAAGGGGGAGTGTACTTTATTTTCAGACTGGGGCTTAAGCACAAAGACTCTCTATGCTGCAATTGGTGAAGTCTGCACCTTCTTCTACAGTCTGAACTCTTGTTGCTAACTACTTCCAGCTGCCCCAACTGCCTGCATGTGTGTGGCTGCCTGCTTATAAACAGCAACTCTTCCAGTGCCCAGCAGACTACCCAATAAGATAGGTGACTGTCTAGCTCTGTGTTCCTAACTCTATTTGTGGGACACCCCCCTCCTAAAACATACTTTTTTTTACAGTATGAAATAACTGGACCCAAGCATGAACTGCTCAAATCTAATCCTTAGCAGGAAGGATGGTTATGCTAATTGTATCTCTGAGCAACCAGATTATCAATGGAGGAAGTGTCTAGGCCTTTGGAATAAGAGACCTGGATAAATGCTATCTTGTAGGCGGATTGTACCTCCAGCTACACAAGTGTCACAGAAACTCGGCATGGCTCTCCTGTGTATGATGAAGAGATGCTCCCCAGAACATGAAACACCGGTTGAAGGTTATACTGTCAAGAATGACAGAGGGGAGGGATGCCGTGCTGCCACCTAATGCCCAAAGCTGGCTGCCGCTGTTCTGCCTCTTGCAGGGCGCACTGCTGGCCTCGGCTCCCCCACCCTCTGTCCGGTCCTCAGCGCGACTTCAGAATCATGGTGGCCCTCCCCCACGCTTGGAGCACTCTCCCCCCCCCCCCCAGCCAGGCCAGCTTTCCCTTCCCCCTTGCTGCTTGGGGTCTGGGCCCCCCTCCCCTCCTCCCCATCACAGCAGCAGGGGAAAGGGAGGAGCAGGCCCGGGCCTGATGCAGGGGAGGACTGGGCCCAAGGGTGAGGAGAAGCCCAGAGCAGGGCAGGGGCGTGTGAGGCCAGCCGTGCTGGTCTTACCGCCCCCCCCCCCCCCAACTTCCCCTCACCTGTTTACCCCCCCAACTTCCGTCTACTCTGTTACCGCCGCCTCCAGGGAGCAGGGCGGGGGGGACAGGGTGTGCAGGCTAGCTGCGCTGGCCTCATCTCTCCCCCACCCCCCACTCTGTCCCCTTTGTCCCCACCATCATGGCGATAGGCTGCCTTCTGTCAGAATGCAAATAAAGTGTTACGGACAGACAGACTTAGGCTTTTATAACATTAGAATGCTAATCTCTGCATCCTCAATGTATTTTAGCCTTCAGCAATTGATACATCACATCTGGTAAGTGTGGAGCTCTTGCAAGGAGTGATGACAATAGAGAAGAGTAGATCTATTTCAGTGTTATACTGAAACTTTGGTACTCCGTGGAAGAGAGAAAATTGTTTGTATTATTGTCTATGACACCATGCCATTGCCATCCTGGGCTCTGGCTAGTTACAGTGGCAATAAAAATAGTGGGTGTTTAAAGATGTGCTCTGGGAGTGGTGGGGGTAGGGGGGTTAATTAGAGTGGCTCACAGCATTCTGAATATCAGAGTCTCCGCACTGAAAAATGGTGGAAGGGGCACTTGAACTAAAGCTCCCCCCACCACCATTTTTCAGTATGGGGATGCTCATGCATGTGATGCAGGAGCCTGCTAGAACACGGTAATTACACCGTGTCGGAGCAGCCTTGCTGCACGTGTGTAGGCGCCCAGTGATCTGTAAGTCTTATAGTTTGTGGTGCTATCTACATTGGCTATTTTTCCTTGTACAGGGTGTGGTACCATATCTCTTTGCAGATATCGCTTCTTTGTGATACCCAGAAAACTTAAAATGGACTAGGTAATATTAGTTATGAGTGGTAAAGTTTGAATCCAGATGAGTTTTTTTTTAACACACTTGGATCTACGGTCTTTTTTCAGACCAATATAAAAACAGGCTAGCTGTGATCCTGGATATACATGTGATAGTAACGACCTATGCTATTGTACTACAAACCAGCCATCATTGTGTTGAAATTGCTTGGTATTTTATAAGCATAGAGTGCTTGAGGCTGTTCTGTGTATCAAAGGGAAATTGCATGTCACAGGTGACGGTATGAATGTTTCCTTGGTACTCTGTGTTCTGCCAAATTGCATCTCTACCTTTTGCAAAATAACAGTGTCATTCCAGTTAACCCAGTCAAACTTAATCTATAAACACCTCTATCACATTGCTAGCTAACCTTGGTCCCTGGATAGAAAACATTATTATATATCCAAGATGGACAAAGACCCAGGACAGAGAGAGAGAGAGAGAGAGCCACATCAAAATAACAATAGTCTAGGGCACTGGTTTTCAACCTGTGGTCTGTGAACCCCTAGGGGGTCTGCAGACCATATATAAAGGGTCCGTGAAAGATGATTATGATTAGGGCCTGGTTTAAATCACTATTTTGCATTTTACAAAATGAAGTGATTTTTCAACATTGCTGCACTGGGGGCTGTACAGAAGGGGCCTGACCTGTAACAAGAAAATGAAGTGACTTTGCAAGAACTGTCCAGTCTCTAAATCCTCCACCCCAGCCCTGGACATTTGGATATGCTGCCCCTTCCATGCATCAAAGAGGCTGTCCATGGAACTGATAACGTGAGTATTAGCCATGAGTTTCCTGAGAGGGAAGCCCATGAGAGGTCTGTTGTTTACTATCTGATGGGGAGATACAGGCACCCAGAATGAATAGGTGTCCTTTGGCATCACAGATAGAGCACCATGCTAATACAGCAATTGTGTTTCTGGTATCCACTCATTCAGAGCTAGTTTAGATATCTTTGCATGATATACCATTGTGCCATACAGACATCTCCTAAGACACCATTCCACAGCTTTACACATCTTTATGATGGCATCCTTTTCCTGATGTTCAGATTGAATTTTCTCTTTCTTAAAGTTATTCTATAACTCCTAGACCTAACCCTGTATGTGAACAAAACAGCTATTCTCTTACCTGGTATTTATCCTCCTCAGATATCCTTGTGTTTCTGGCCTTGTCATCCATATATGTATTTCCTCCTTTCCTTCCTTCCCTTAAAAGACTCTTGATGGAATGATTTAAAAATAATAAAGAGAATAAAAACCAATAACTCCATGCTGAAGCTTCAAGATATAAGAGTTTGCAAAAAATAGGGTTCTAAAGCAATGTTAGTTTGGCCATTTTACACACGTGAAGAAACTGGGTTGTTGTCCCCAAACTGTTGAACATCATTTGTTCATTACATCAAGGTATGAAAGCAACTGTAGTGTATGAAAACAAAGAATCAAATGCCTTTGATATCAACAATGAGGTGAAACAACGGTGTGTGCTTTTTAACATCTATTTTTCATTCTTGCTTCTTTATGTATTCAAGGATAGCAATGATGGCATTTATCTTGCTTCCATCTAGTCTGGTTTGTTTTTCAACATCACAAGGTTTAGGAAGAACTGGTTCTGAGTGTGTTCCTGTTTGCCACTGATGCAGCCTTGGTTGCCCACAGTGAATCTTCTCTGTAAAATCTCTTGGGCAATCACTCTGGGGGAAAAATATCTTGGTGTTGCTGACAGTTTTTGCTATTTGGGTTCTACGATCAGCAGAAATCTTGACCTTCAGACTGAACTCTCTAACAGAATTGGAAAAGCAGCTAAGAATGAGAATGAGACTGAACAGCTTCCACATGAGATGCTTGTATAAGACCCTGAAAATAAATTGGGAAGACAGAATACCAAAAAAGGAGGTACTGGAGTGTGCAAGACTGACGGACTTAGAAACTGCTATCAATAAGAGGAGGTCATAATGAATCGACCGTGTCAAGAAAACAAGAGACCGTATCCCCAAGAACATTTTGTATAGTGAGATTCAAGATGTCTTCAGAAAGTGGGATCGCCCTCTGTCAGTACCATGATGTGTGCAAAAATTATGTAAAGTAATTAACATCAACCTGGAAAGCTGGGAGGACTGCTCAGAATCTCGTCTGATCTGGAGGGAACAACTGGCACAGGGTGCAGTTCAACATGAAGTGGCTTTGATTTAGAGTGTGAGAGCCTGGAGGACACTCACCAAGGGCATGACCCCGGCCAGGGACAGGAATCACTTCACACTGCGACGTCCAACAAGAACTACAACAAGTGCTACAACAAGAACTCCCAATCTGCACGAGCCCAGCTTTATCTCCGTGCCATGTGAAGCGGACTGGTGCCAATCCACAGTGCGGGCTACATCTGAAGGCCGGGGGCAGACTGGGAGGGGGAGGGACACCAAAGGAGCAGAGCTGGAAAACCGAGGAGCCAGAAGTGTGGGTGAGCCCTTGGTCTGACAGGGAGGATGTCTCAGCCGCCTTTGGAGGGTTCAGGGATTGAGAGTGTGGTCGAGGGTAGAAAGGTAAGAAAGATTTATTGACTTAACAAAAACACAACTACACATAGTAACAAAACAAACAATGACAGACAAAAGCAATTCGCATCGGCAACTTATCGGCAGTCCCCCCTGATGCCTGATACACAGCAAGCTTCTCTTTCCACAAAGTTCAGCGAAGTCAGGCATCTCCGATCAGCGCTGTCCGAGAGGTACTGGGAAGGACCCTGAAATGCAGTTCTTGGGCTCCTTGAGGTCCATGGGCCCACTGATCCAGGCAACAGCTAACTAATCCTTTTCACAGAGCTGTATCTTTCTTCTGAATGGCTTCCAGATATTCCAGCTAATATATAGCTTCTGAATTATACTGATAACGTACGACCACTCAGATTCCTTTTACTTCAACTGTCCTTAGACTGACCAATTAGCAGTACAAGCTTTGCATTCCTTTGATAAGGTAATTTTAACTGGGCCACAGGGCCTTACTACTTCTAGGCCTTGCTAAATTTACTAGGCCTTACTTTATACAAGACCTCACTACATCTTAAACTTTAATTAGACTTTTAACAACAACATATAGCTTAATATCTAAACAAATACAGAAAAACACTTGGTATAATCTTCACAGAGCCTTCAGCAAGCACCTTTATCACACAGGCACACATTTCAGCTGTCACAGAGGAGGCGGTGGCACCCTCACAGCAGGAGTGGAGAGAAGGGTAGCAGAGGCCAGCCGGCAGAAGGGGATCCGGGAAAGACCCCTGGGAACTGTGGAGGCGAGGGATCCACCCAGACCACTCGCTGCAGCATTTTCTTTCTCCATACTTTTTCCCCCCGCTTTTGCTTTGATCTCTCCCGGGGACATCTTTCGGCTGGTCGAAGAATTCCAAACAAGGCTAGGCATCTGCTCAGGAAGAGAAGAGAAGCGGGTCCCTGGACAGGCTCTGCAGCTGAGACAAAGGTAGGCAGGAACCCTGAGCAATGAGGACCACACTCCATCCCCAGCTGATCGCTCTGGAGGGAATCCCCAGCTGTGGAAGCTGCCCTTGCCGGTAATTAAGCCTGCTGAGGTTTAGCTTTAATGTCCTGGGGAAGAGATCAGGGCAGGAAGGTGGACTGTTGAAGACCCTGGGGTAATGGCCCCAGGCAACAGGGCACCAGACCTTGCAGACGCCCAGAAGAAGAAGAGGGCAAAGGTCAGAGGACTTTTGAGAAAAAAAAAATAATAGTAATATGTAAAATAAAAAAAGAAGAAGGTGGAATTGGAAAGTTGGCTCCGGGCTGGTCCTTTCATTGTTTCGGGGTCCAGGCTTCAGGCACTGGGCAGCCCCTGCGATTGATCTAGGCATGAAATGTGCAGTCACCACCTCCCTTTTACAAATCTCTAATATCATCAAAGTTGTGGCAGACGGGAAAAGAAAGGGCGCCAGATCTCACCCAGCTCAACCATAGGGGCACAGCCACCCTGAGGGGCCAGTGAATGTCAGCAGGATGTCAGGGTATGCGGCCTTACATGGTGACTGCCCGACAACTTGGTGCATTGGCTGGGAACTTTGATGGTGGCTAGAAGAAATAGAGAGGATGGAAGTCCCCATGGTGGCAGCTGCAGCAGGCATGGACCTGATTCAGCAAACACTGACCTAATGGGGCAGGCCCTCCAACAGCAACAAGCTGCTTGACAGCTGGCCCTCGAAGAGAATTGGGTTCAATAGCAGGCGTGGCAACAGCGAAATGCAGCACAGCTAAAGATTGCCAAGATGACCATCCACGATGACCCTGAAGTGTTCCTTGAGAGCTTAGAATGAGCAGCCCTGGCCGTGGGGCTAGAAAGGTCCCGATGGGTTGGAAACCTTGGAGTCTTGCTGATTGGAAAGGCACAGGCAGCCTATGGGTCTATGCCCAGGGAAGAAGCCAGAGACTACGATAAGGTCAAAAAAGAAATCCTACATTGGCTGGATATTAATCCTGAAACATACTGCCTAGTGTTTAGGGCCCGGAAGCCATGGGAAACAAAGGAACCGCAAGCACTGTTGCAGCGGCTGGCCAACTTGGCGTCTAAGTGACTGAGACCCCTGGAAAGCTCGAAAAGTGAAATCTGTGATAAGTTCCTGCTGGAACAGTTTCTGTATGATCTGAACGAGGAGACCTAATGGTGGGTCCACTGCCACCAGCCAGGATCATTCACTGAGGCATTGCAGTTGGCAGAGAATTTTTGGAGCACCCGGGGAGAAAGGTTGCAAGAATGAAGTCCCAGAATGATGGGACCCACGACCCCACAAGGTCAACAGGCCGAGGACCCCGGGAAAGCAGGAAGCCCGAGGATGGTAGCGTGATCTGCTTCTGGTGTGGAAGAACAGGGCATATGGCTTGGGACTGCGTCTCCCCATCTCGGGGCCCCACGCGGGTGACCCAGTCGCCGTTCATAGAGCTGAGTGAGTCCTTAGGCCAAGTAGACTCCTCCGGAGTTGAGATTATGAACTGTAGCATTGGAAGAGGCACACCAGCCAGCCCTGGACCCCATAGTCCCATAGTCGATGCTTGGGTTGGGGGCAAAAGATTGGAGACGATTGTTGACACAGACTGTTCCCATATGTTTGTCCAAAGTAAACTAGCCCCTTCCACGTACGTATGGAAGGCCACCACAGTGAAAGTAACCTGCATGGATGAGCATAGTACCAAATCACGATTTTGGGGACTATGCGGGAAATGCCAGTGGGGCTGGCCCAGGACTTGCCTTACCCCATGATCCTGGGCTGGGACTGGCGCAAGATCTACAAAGTGCTTGGAGTAGCAAAGAATGCTGGCACGGGGGAGATTGGCCTGGCTGAAGAAGGCACCAGGGAACTCAACCTTGAGCAGCTGACCAGCAGTCAAGAAAGCACAGGAAGAAGAGCAGGAATTTCAAGCTATCCGGGAAATGGAGCTGGCAAAGGTGGAGGATAAAGTGGTGGACCCAGCTCACTAGCATGCACACCCCGATTTGAGGTTAGGAACGGTTTATTGTACCGGGTAAAGCAAAAGCCCTTTGGAGGAGGCAGAGGTTGCTCAACTGCTGGTTCCCACCCAATTTAGGCTTCCCCTCTTGAACCTAGCTCACAGGAACCCTCTGTGGGGACACATGGGGCACCTGAAGACAGAAGCCAGGTTAACAAAGTGGTGCTTCTGGGCTGAGCTGTATGACCAGGTTGAAAAGTTTTGCCGTGCCTGCCCAGCATGCCAAATGGTAAGCAGGAACTGGCCAGCGTGAGCTCCGTTACAGCCCACGCCAATAATCGAGGTTCCCTTTTTGCGTATTGTACTGGACGTCGTGGGTCCCCTCTCTAAGAGTTCAGCTGGCCACCAATTTCTGCTGGTGATCGTGGACTATGCAACTAGGTTCCCCAAAGCAATTCCGATGCGGTCCGTTACGGGACCCCGGGTGGCAGAGGAACTGATGAAGTGGATTGCACGGGTGAGAATCCCAAAAGAAATTGTCACTGATCAGGGGATGAACTTTATGTCGAGTGTCATGCACAGTCTGTGAAAGGCGCTGCAGATTAAGCACCTTCGCGCCACAGTCTACCACCCACAGACTAACGGGGTGTTGGAGAGATTTAATCAAACCCTGAAGAATATGTTAAGAAGGTGCATGCAGGTAGAACCACGCTGATGGGACCTAATGATCCCTCCATTGTTATTTGCGGTGCGGGAGGCCCCCCAGTCATCATTAGGGTGTGCCCTGTTTGACCTAGTATATGGGCACCAGCCTAGGAGCCTGCTAGATCAAGTCAAAAAGGATGGGAAGCCAGACAGAAGAGCGAATTAAACTCCTCTGAGTACACGCAGAACCTGCAACATCAGCTACGGAAGGCGGAAGAGTTGGCTCGTGAATGCCTGCAAACAGCCTAGCAGTCACAGAAGGCCACATATGATCAAAAAAAGCCCAGGAAAGGGGCCTCCAGGTAGGTCAAAAGGTCTTGGTGTTGCTTCCCGACACCGAGAATAAACTTATGAAGTGTTGGCAGGGACCCTTTGTGATAATGCGGCAAATGGATCCCGTAGACTACAAGGTCCTTAAGCCAGGGGCACATAGGGAAAAACAAATTTACCATGTTAGCCTACTTAAAGAATGGAGGGAACAGGAAGGTCTGTTGATTGCCCCTTCCCCTCCAGAGGATGAGTTTGGCCGAGAGCTCAGCTCAAGGACAAGGTTAGAGACCAATGACCTAGCTGTCCCAATGGGACCCCAACTGGATCCAACACAACGGTGTCAGATCAAGGCCCTCGTAAAAGAGTTCTGCAATGTCTTTAGTGAGAACCCCGAGTGTGCCGAGGGAATAACCCATTGCATAATCACGCCCCCGGGACAAGTTGTCAGGGAAAAGTGGAGAAGGATTCCCCATTGTAGGCACAAAGCCATTTGCACCGAGTTAGCTAGAATGCTGGAACAGAAGGTTATCCAAGAGCCGTGGAGCCCCTGGCGGAGCCCTATCATGGAGGTTACCAAGCCTGATGGGTCCTTACGATTGTGTATTGACTTTAGGAAGGTGAACACTATTTCCAGGTTTGATACTTTCCTGATGCCACAGATCAGTGAGCTTCTTGTGAGGGTGGGGCAAGCCCAGCTTATCTCCACTCTCGATTTATCAAAGGGGTACTGGCAGGTCCCATTGCAAAAAGAAGACAGGGCAAAAACAGCATTTGATACCCCATAGGGTTTATATGAATTCAGAAGGATGACCTTTGGGCTACACGGACCAGCCGCTACCTTTCAACAGTTGATTGATTGGGTACTGGCCCCACACCAGTAATATGCAGCTGCATATATAGACAATATCATCATCTATGCCCAGGAGTGGGAAGATCACATCGGGGTGGTGAGGGCAGTGCTGTGTGAGTTACACCAAGTAGGTCTAATGACCAACCCGAGAAAATGTGTCCTAGGTAAGGCAGAGACCAAATACTTGGGATTTTTGCTAGGGTGAGGACAAGTCCGGCCGTTAGCCGACAAGGTAGAGGCCTTACACCAGTTCAAGCCCCCGCAAACGTGTAGGCAGCTGAGGGCCTTTCTGGGGTTAGCGGGATACTACAGGCGGTTCATACCCAAGTTCGCTGACATCACCGCTCCCCTTACCGACCTGTTGCGAGAAAAAAGAGGGGGATCGCTTGTATGGAACGCCGAAAGCACACTCGCCTTTGAACATACTAAGAAGGCCCTCTGCCACAAGGTGGTGTTAGACACCCCAAACTTCAAGTTGCCTTTCACCTTACAGACAGATGCTTTGGAGCAGGTGTTAGGGGCCATGTTGTCCCAGGAGATCGAAGGAGCTGCCCGACCCATAGCCTACGCCAGCCAAAAATTAAATCCTCAAGAAAGAAGGTACACTAGTACTTTTGGTACTAGCTATTGGGTCAGGAGTTCACCCTCATCACCGATCATGCCCCCCTGAGATTTAAGATTACGTACCGGCCAGGAAAAGCTAACACAGTGGCTGATTTTCTTTTAAGATGCCACAAGAGTGAAGACACAACAGATCCTGGGGAGGCGGGCACAGATCTTGTTATACCGATACCCCAGGGCATAAGTACGCCTAACAGTGAGTTAAGCGGGGAGGTATGTGAGAGCCCAGAGGGCACTCACCGAGGGCGTGTCCCCAGCCAGGGACAGGAATCACTTCACACTGTGACGTCCAGGCTACAACAAGAACTCTCGATCCGCACCAGCCCTTCTTTACCCCCGTGCCAGGTGAAGCGGATTGGTGCCAATCCGCAGCGTGGGCTATATCTGAAGGCTGGGGGCAGACTAGGAGGGGGAGGGATGCCAAAGGAGCAGAGCCAGAAAACCGAGGAGCCAGAAGTGTGGGTGAGCCCTTGATCTGACGGGGAGGAGGCGGTGACACCCTAACTGCAAGAGTGAAGAGGAGGGTAGCAGAGGCCAGCCAGCAGAAAGGGATCCGGGAAAGACCCCTGGGAACCATGGAGGTGAGGGATCTGCCCGAACTGCTCGCTGCAGTGGTTTTTTTTCTCCGTACCTTTTTCTTTTTCCCTTTTGCTTTGATCTCTCCTGTGGACGTCTTTTGGCTAGTCAAAGAGTTCTGACCAAGGCCAGGCATCTGCTCAGGAAGAGAAGAGAAGCGGGTCCCTGGACAGGCTCTGTGGCTGAGACGAGGGTAGGCAGAAACCCCGAGGAGCGAGGACCATGCTCTGACCCCAACTGTTCACTCCAGAGGGAATCCCCAGCTATGGATGCAGCGCTTGCCAGTAATAAAGCCCGCTGCAGTTTAGCTTTAAAGTCCCGGGGAAGAGACGAGGGCAGGAAGGTGGACCACTGAAGACCCTGGGGTAACGGCCCCAGGCAACAGGGCACCAGACCTTGCAGATGCCCAGTATATATATAATATGTAATTTTTTTTAAAAAGAAGGTGGAATTGGAAAGTTGGCTCCGGGCTGGTCCTTCCATTGTTTTGGGGTCCGGGCGTCAGGCACTGGGCAGCCCCTCACTGGGCAGCCCCTGCAATTGATCTAGGTGTGAGACAGGCAGTCACCACCTCCCTTTTACGAATTTCCTATATCATCCAAGTTGTGGCAGGTGGGAAAAGAAAGGGTGCCAGATCTCACCCAGCTCGACCGTAGGGGTGCAGCCACCCCGAAGGGCTAGTGAATGTCAGCAGGACGTCAGGGTATACGTCCTTACACGGTGACTGCCCAACACAGAGGATGAAAGCAAAGTCAAAAAGAAGAAAGCAGTGCACTGTAAATTTGGCCTCCAACTCAGACAAAATGTGTAGGAGTTTACCTAAATCACAGGGGGACTTACCAATTTTCCCAGGTTGATAACGGTGTAAAGTTCTCATTCTATGGTCATTTTGCGGTGGCCCTGCTCCTTGGCACTGATTAGCAGAAAGGCTCCGCCCCTCCATGCTGATTGGAGAGGCCTCAGGTGGGAAGGAGGGATATGGCCAGCATTTTGATTGCTGGATGCCCTAGTGTGAACCCACCCCTCAGCACTGATTGGTGGAAAGGCCTTGATGGGGAAGGAGGGACAAAGGGGCAATGACCATCTTGTCTGCTGCCCTTCATGCTGCCCGGCCAGCTGATGCCTTCCCCTTCCAGCAGTGAGGACCACTGACTGCAACTGGGGAGCCAACACGTTATTTTTAATGTTGTTGTTTTTTGATTTCACAGACAATCCTGGATTTCACGGTTTCCAGGAAATCCGCAAAACCACAAATTAAGTATATCCCTAAACATATGGATCTGTGAAGCTTGTAACAAGCTGTGTCACTTTTGAATTGGGCTTGTCAGCCACAAATGGATTCATCAGGGATCTGACTAAACTTTCTTACATGTACACCATGATCCAGAGGATTGATGGTTGCCTACTAGAATACTTGCCATGCTTCTTTTCCAAATTAACAAATTACTCTTTGTTAGCAACATCTCATGTAAAGCGTAAACACGGTTACTGAATTACTTTGTCAGAGCAGCTCTAAATTTGGAATTCCCTGATTTATTTATTTTTCTTCCCAGTGTCTGGAGCTAACGCTAGAGTTTTTTGTGCGTGTATTCAATAGTGTTTTACATCAGTAAAAATAGCTTAGGGGAACTATGAAGATGCAAGTACAGATGCACACAGCAAAAGGAATTTTTAACAGCTCTGCTGAGACTAATCTAGCACACACATTCCCGGCTTCCTCCACAGGCTCCAAAAAGCCATAGCCTAGAGAAAGTTTTCATCTATACAAAGACATATTTTATAATCATGTCCCAGATACTGGAAGAACCCTACAGAAGAGCTAAGCCTGTCAATCACAGAAGCACAGCCTGGAGGCTAGGAGTGTCATGAGCAGTGACTGAGCTGGTGACACAGGAAGAGTGCAGACAAGATGGATGGAAATATGTTGAGGAAACATGAAAGACATGGCAAGAGAAACAAAGAGATGTGGAGGAGGGGGAAGGAGAAAGTGATGTTAAAAGAAAGCACACTGGTTATGAGACATGGGGTCCCATGAGGAGATCATGTGGGGACTAATTGCTTCCCTGACATTGTGGTGGCCAGGCATTGGCTGTTACCTTCGTCTGCTCTGTTTTAACTGATGGTACATTTCCAGAGTGTTTTTCTCTTTCTAGTTTTGTGCCTTGAGGTCATGTGAGGGTCTGAAATGGTGATCTAAGAGAATCCTTAAGAAAATAGTTGCCTGCAAACACAGGGAACAGGCCCAGGAGGCCTCTTCCAGTCCTGTGTGCCTATGCCCCATGCCAAGAGCACATGACAGGTATGTGTCTCATGAAAATAGTGTATGAAGGTTCCCATGAGAGCAACAGATGAGAGCTTGGCATCTCCTAATTGAATGCCAGGCAGGAAACTGTCCTATGGGGAGCATGACTCAAAGGGCTGGGCATCTCATGGGAGGCTCAGATGACACTCGTATGCACATATGCATGTGGTGGGCGGCTTCTGTATTTGATGCGTGATATCTGAGGGCTTCTCCCAGTATTAAGTGTGCTCCTGGGTGCACAGTAAAGATGCAGTGTGGTCTCTGTGAGAGCTCTAACCAATGGATTTGTGTCCGCCCAGGTCCATTTCAGTGCAGTCTTTACCCAAGCTGTGCCCAGGGCTGTCCCCCATCCTGAGTGTACCACTCAGATACCATGCAATGACCATGAGATCATCACACATGCCCTCCCAGGTACATTGCATGCATACAGTTCTGCACGAGCCTCTGTGCTCATTATTAACAATAACTGTTTATTATGTTGTTGCTTGGGATGCACAGCATAGAGGTGCTTCTGGTTAGCATAGTCTAAGAACGGCTAAAATAGAGCCAATATAATAAGCATAAGAGAAGGACGCATGAAGTGGAGCATGAAAGCCTGAAAGCCCCTGGCTGTGATTATACACTCCCCATGCTCTCACTGCAGCTTGTTGACAGCAAATGTTCCTGTTGATTGTTAGAGCAGACAGCAAATTGACAAAGAAGCTGACAGCTCTGTGATTGACCTGTTCTCTCTCTCTCTCTCTCTCTCTTTGCATAGTGCTTTATCTCAACCAGACACTCAGGGATGCTTCTTTCCTAATAGCTCCCTACTTAACCAAAGCAACCCAGGGGTGTGGGGAGGGAGGAGGATCACTGATAAGTAGTCTGGGTTTTTGGAGGTACTGGATGGAGTAGGCATGGGCTATGCTAGCTGTACCTTGGGAGCAGGCACACCTACTTCCTCAAGGCAGCAAGGAAGAGTTGCTGGCCCCAGTAGAAGATGCAAGAGAAGACATTTTCTAAATTGCTTCAAGTGGGCTGGGGCAGCTGTTTGCTTTTCAGTGGATGAGTCTACATGTGCGTTTACACCGGCTTAAATTTACTGCACAGTAAATAGGCCAGCATCTACACATGTAGGTGTTAAGGTGCAGTAATGCTGTATGTGGACTGATTTGAGACTAGAGTTAGTCTCAAGTCAGCCCACACACACAGTGTTACTGCACAGTAAGGCATCTATACGTGCATTACTGCATATTACCCAGTTGGGTGTAAATTTGATGCCTGCATGATGCAGGCATCAAATTTATGCCTAAGTCAGTGTAAGTAACCATATTTGCTGCACAGTACGAGCGTGCACATGTAGACATGCACTCGTACTGCACAGTAAATGCATATGTATAGACATGCCAAGTGTGTGGGAACTAGATGAAAACAATGTAAGATGTATAGAGATACATTAACAAACCTAGTTATTAGAAGAAAGATGGGTTTCAAGAGCAGAACTGGGAAAAATATATTAGCAAATAGTATTTATACACCCAAATATTCAGTCTTGGCCTTACTCACTGGCAAATTTTTAAACAAATTTAGCAGTCAACTTTGTCTTGCCCTTCTCTTCCCCACACCCCAAAAAAGAAAGAAAATGAAATTGTAGAAACAACAAAGTGTTTTATTTTGCCATCTGTACAAGAGTGCATGTAAAGCTTATGTTTGAAATTGGTATTTTCATTTTTAAAGTTGCTAAAATTTAATTGTTTATTTAAAAAAGGAAAGAAATGTAATTTGATTACTTGTTTAGCTGAGAAAAATCTTTATTTCAGGTTGACTCAAAATGATTTTTTAAAGATTTTTCTGAGCACCTTCTCTCATCTCTCCAGTTCTGGCTCCCAAAATACTTGGCATCTAGTAATTGGCTCATGGACAAAGTAGAAATTTCAGTCAGCTAAGGAAAAATCATTTATTCACACAGCTGTCCTTTCAAGTCCAAGTCACATTTTCAGTTTGTTAGGGGTGTGCAAAGTGGGCCCTATTTAATTTGGATTCAGCCCGAATCAGGGACAGTGATTCGATTCATTGATTCGGATCACTGTCCCTGATTCAATTTGGCTGAATCCGAATCTGACAATTCTATGCTGATTTGGAGATTCAGCAATTTGAACACAGACACAGCTTTAAATGTTTTTCCTACATACCTCAAGGGACCAGGAGCGGCTCGTGAATACTGCAATGCTGGGGCGGATGGAGCATCCCGCAGGAGTGCAGGGGTGGCCCTCCACATGCTCAGCAGCGAACCCGGAAGTGGACTAGAAGTACTTCTGGCCCACTTGTGGATCCACTGGGGAGCACAGTGCGGGGGGCCCCCATGCCTCCCTGGCTCAACAATCGGCCACGGGGGGACCCCAGGTGCCCCCCCAGACCTAGGAGATGCCAGTGGCCAAACCAGGGGGGAACTGGGGGGGCCCCCACGTGGACCGGAAGTGCTCCTAGTCCACTTCCAGGTCTGCTTCCGAGCGCACTGGGGAGCCCCCAACACTTCTGTGGCACACTCCACCAGCCCCAGAATTGCAGCATTCACAAGCTGCCTGCTACCTAGAGTTATGTAGAAAAAACATTTAAAGCTGTGTCTATGTCCAAATCTATGAATCTTTCCAAATCTCTCTGAATCAATTCAGAGGGTTCCGATTCAAGTTGGAGAGATTAAAGGGTCCCCTGATTCAATTCGGATTCGGAGATTCAGCCACCAAATCAGGCCAAATCTCCGCCGAATCCGATCAGGGACTGAAGCTTCGCATAGCCCTACAGCCCTACAGCTTGTCTATACAAGAGCTCTCCCATTTATAACCCCTTTTTCCAAGCAATATAAGTTAAACTGATAAAAGGACACTCTTATCCTAGTATAAGAATACCCATGTGTTTATGAGCCCCTGAGATTTGGGGTAGCATTTCAAAGTGATGGGGAAACTGAAGTCACACTTTCAAAATATATATATAAGCACTAAGATCTAGAGCTTCAAAGATATTTAGATTTTTAACTCCTACTGACTTCAGCTAGCTAACTACAATGATAATTAGGCCCCAGGACCAGATTTTTAACAGAATTTAACACCATATAGTTAGATACTTACAGGCTTCTGACAATCCCAATAAATGACAACATCCTTCAGTATCTAAATCCTATTTTGGCTTTGGATCTAAGTGATTATGCCTCTCTCTCAATTCTGTGTCAGAAATGCATATGAAAGTGTGTGTATTGTTAACAGGAATTAACCAGAGAACTGGGAGACGGAAATGTCCTACTGAATTTTATTCTATGAGTAGTTCATTTGATCTGTTTGTTTTTAATATTTCAGTGCCCTTGTGCCCCTGCCATTTAAGTAGTTTGGGATTTGAGTCTAGCACATGGCAGTCTAAAGTGCTAATCGTAAATTGGGTTGACTCACCCAGCGGCTTTCAGCCATCTCACTTCTGCAACATAAACCTCTCAAGACTTTTGATCCGCTCCTTCATTTTGCCATTTTCCTGCTGTCCTTATAATTCACGTTATGCAACTGATTGAAGGAGCCCTATGCAAAATACAAGAACAAAGTGTTCTCATTCCCTGTTCTCTGAATGTTAAGTGTGTTAGATCAGAGACAGGAATCAAAACAAGCACTCAAGGCTTGTTTCTCACCTAATCACTAATGTTTATGCCTTTGTTGTATTGAAGGACTTTATACAGAGGCAAGCCATGGAAAACAGCCCCTTTAAAACCTTCAGCCAGCCTTTAGGACCATCATTGTATGGTATTCTAAAGTACTCATTGGTATAACCTGTGCACACCCAACCTGTGTGTGACACTTTCTGCTACCCAGCAAAGATGTTTGTGTTTAAACAAGGGCCATCGTCTGCTTAGCTCATGTGGCTTCTGCAACTGGAGTCAGAATCTGCAGCCTCGTGATCCCTCAATAACTTTGGACTGCACACTAGTGAAAGGACACCAAAGAAAATCATGAATTAGGGCTGCTCTTTTAGGAGCTAGCACTCTGTTGTGCGAGCCCATCCTGAACTAATATGGCAGAAGGAGCAAGTGGGAATAAGTTGTTGCTGGGGGTGGGGTTTAAACTAAAGACTGGGCTACTTATATCCATGAAAAACCCAGATGTCCCTAATTGCAATGGTGGTGTAATTTCTATCTGTGAAATGATCTTCTGCTTCTTTACATTCCCCTACTATTTTTGACTTGCAAGAATTGAATTATTGTCTAATTGGGTATTGCTAGAACTGCCAGCCATTTTCCCTGCCATAGATGGATGTTTTCAGCTGCTGATGAAATGATACTGGTAGAGGGAATTTGGGGATGTAGAGGGAAAGTTTATTGAATTTGCAGTTTTTTGATAGCTCTTCCCAAATTTTTTATTGACATTTTGTCTGCTTTGTTATAAATGGTGGGGGGAGGGGAGTGACATCACCCCAAACATTGATTTTTAAATTATTACTTTTTTTAGTTTAGTTTTAATGAGAATTTTTGGGGTCAAAAGTCTGAAACCTGGTCAGTTTTGATCCCTGGCCCAGGCGGCTCCAGGCAAGCTGCCTGATGGTCTGGGCCAGGTCCCATCACACTCTTGATTATCAGGGACTATATTATTGGTATTTATGTTGCCATAGCAATAAGGAGGACCACACATGAACCTCTGTATTAGGTGCTGTACAAACACAGAACAAAAAGATTCCTTCTGCCCAGAGAGACTCAGGCTAGCATCTTGTATAGAGCACCCAGTTGCTATCCTTTTCAATGGGCCCCTCACTCGTGCTTGCAGTACCTTTTTCCATTCTGATGAATCACAGGATTGCCTGGGGATGAGTCATCCTTCTGACAGCCAATCGTTGTCTACTGGGCTACCAGGAAGCCTGAACCCAGCCTTAAAACCAGCAGGGCAGACAATGGTGAACTGTCTGCCCAAGTCTCCTGGTGATCTTGTAGGATGTCCTGGTTACAGCATCTTGCCTTGACTAGTCCAGGAGTTGGATCATACTATGATCTGCTGCTGAATCCAGTCCAAGGAGCTGGGGAGCTACAACAGCATGTTGTCATCAGGGGTCTTTGCCTGTGCCCACGCTGGGGCCGAGTGGTTAGGCTGTGGAGGCCAGGCTGGAACACTGACCCGTTTCAGACCAGGGCCAACCTGTTCCAGCCTGTGGCTCTTGCTTTTGCTCCTGCATTCCTGGTATCTGTGTCTAGCTCCTGACTATGGTTTTCATCTCTTGACTGTGGTGTGATTTGTGGCTCATCACAATCATATAAGGACCTCACTGTGATCAATGGAATAATTTGTGAAGGGAGATTTACTCCTTGTGCTCAAAGGGCCAGGAAGCTTTGGGGTAAGCTGAAACATAAGGGAGGGAGGAGGATTTACTCCCTCTTTCTCACTGCTCCTTGTCCCCTCCACCCTACCCAGAAGGTACTCACAGATTGTCATGTCTCATCCAGAAGATGCCCCTGGGAGCAAGGAGCTCCTTGCCCCATGAACTCAGAAGTAGCATGGTATCATTCAGGGTTCATATCCCTGTGAGCTTCCCTCCCTATTTTATGAGTGTCTGGGGGATCACTGTCGCACCCCACAAAACTATTGGCCTGTGTGGAGACTTATTTTTTGAGTCCCTCAGTGAGCTGCCCCTGAGGAGCTTAGGTGAGCCCTGTGGGGTGACTCACCTATTGCCTTTTTTTTAGATGCGAGTCTCATTCCCATTCCTCACTTCCCTTTCTTAACTCCTTTGATTGATTTTTTTTCTTTTCCAGTAATTTGTGTTGAGAAACAGCCACTGTGCAATGTACAGGGAAAGTTCAGCATGGACATAAATCACCGTGCTGCCATAGCAAAGTCGCTGGTAGCAGCCGCTGACCACTCCCCACCTCTGCAGCGGGGGCTGGACCAAAGTGACATGTGAAGCCAGAAATCGTTTGTGACGCTAGCAATTTACACATTACTACCCTGTTTACCACAGCTGTTTTCATGCTGCTCATTTGTAAATCACATGGTCAGCCTGACATCAGTCATCTAAACTGGGTGATAAGAGAAAATTCCCAGATACATCGCTACGCACACAGCTCACGAAACAGGGTTTCGGTTAAAGTTTGCCAAAGCCGCTTCCACTTTCCAGTACATCACTGGTTGTGATTTACAGTGTAGGATTTGACAGTCTCCTGGGAGTGAGTGTCTGAGGGGGTTGCAGGCTGGATTTCTGTCAGCAGAAAGGTAAGGGCTTGCTCCAGACACACATCCCTTCTCCACATTCCCACTGCCTAAGATGTCCTTTGGCTCATCAACTACAATCAAGTGTCTTTTAACTGCAAGATACCCAGATGAATCCATAGGCAATTGTTCCCTGTCAGGAAGATTGTTGCGCTTGCAGAAAACCATCCCACTTCCTAGATAAGCGTCCCCATCTGACGTGAAGCCAGCAGCCCTCTCTCATCCTGGAACTAGTTCACCATCCAGTCTGAAGGGATGTCCGTTCTACCTCAGTCTCGCCTGCCTCCCAGCTACAGATGAGGCCATACATCCAGGGTTTAACATGTCTTCCTCTACTTACACATCTGTCATGCTTGTTTCTTACCTGAGTCCTATCTGCCCCACTTTCCCAAATCAAAGTGTTCCCCAAACTACTCTGTGTCCAAAGGGTTAATATTGGAACAAGGCAGAGAAACATTGGGGTTGTTAGCAATATGTTCAATTCATCTTTTATAACAATAACAATGTGACAGATGAGCAATTCAGCACCCACTGCTGTGCATGAGTCAGGCTCATTTAAACTTTCCATCCTAATGAAGAAAAACTCTTATCCCCAGGGCATGCTGATGTGATGACCCATCACTTTCCCTTGTGGATCAGCCCATGGCTGCCTGGGCAACTGGTGGCTGTGTTAGTCCTTCACAAATCTACTTTGTTAAAGGCTTCTGCCCATCCACCGGAGATTGAGCCTTTAGTATGAGCATGTCTCTGAGCACCCCTTTAGAATGGGCAATGAGGGCAGGGCTCCATCTTTCACAGCGGGTGCTGGACACGTGTAACCTCCCAGAAAACTGTCCATTCCTGTTTGTGTAGCACATCTACAGTGGTCACACACAGGAACTTCCATGGCCATGGATGGCACTGCAGACAGCTCCTGTGGTGCTGATGGAGCAGTGGTGCTCAGTTTTAGAGGCAGATCCAGGAGGAGTGCAGTGGTGCTGTTGTACCCCCCACCCCCTGCCCCTTCCATTTTGTTCCATATACACAAGGATTGGCACAGACTCTTGCAGGTGCCACTGCTTTCTAATAGCTCTGAAGCCCAAGGGGTCAGAGGTTTAATAAGCAGAGTTGGTGCTGTGGACAAGCTGTATAGGAGAGTGGTGGGGAGGAGGAAAGTATGGTTCCAAGAGTTGGTGGGAGGAGGGGACATGCAGATTCCTAGAGCTAGAGGGGTTCAGGTACTGAGAGATGGAGAGGGCAGGATTCCTAAACAGTTCCCAGCTGATCATCTGCTGCCCCAACATGTTCTGCCTGCTCCTGCTGTTGCTTCTACTGTTGCTGTTAGAGTAGCAGCAAGCAGCTAGGAACTGTTTAGGAGTTCCTGGGATGGGTATGTTGCCAGGGGCAAAGAAGGATTGCTGCACCCCTGCAGACTTGGCACCTGGGGTGAGTTCCCCTCTTGCCCATCCCTAGTTCTGCTACTTCAGGGAGTGATCACTGTCACCATTTGCCCCCACATTCCCTTACCCATGCCAAATTTGGGGGCAGGAAAAAGTTAGGGGGCATGAATAGTGGCAGCACTCCTGCCTTGGGCTCCAGAGCCACATGAAAGGAGTGGCTCTGGCAAAACCCATATTAACTAACTGGTAAGCCTGGGGAGCTACCTGAAGAAGTGAAGTTTTGGCAGGAGCTCACACTAACCAACCATGAGCTCAGAGAGCATGTTGCACATGTGAAGTACAACACAGCTGATGGGGGGGGGTTTGGCCACCCCCTCTTTACAGCTCCCCTCGTGTCCCAGCCGCCTGCAGAGGGTTCAGGATTGACAGTATGGTCAGGGGTAGAAAAGTAAGAAAGGTTTATTGACTTAACGAAAACACAACTACGCATAGTAACAAGGCAAACAATGACAGACAAAAGCAATTCGCATCGGCAACTTATCGGCAGTCCCCTCTGATGCCTGATACACAGCAAGCTTCTCTTTCCACAAAGTTCAGCGAAGTCAGGCGTCTCCAATCAGCGCTGTCCGAAGGATATCAGGAAGGACCCTGGAATGTAGTCCTTGGGCTCCTCAAGGTCCACGGGCCCACTGATCCAGGCAACAACTAACTAATCCTTTTTACAGAGCTGTATCTTCCTTCTGAATGGTCTCCAGATATTCTAGCCAATTAAAACTTCTGAATGGTTCTGATAATGTACAACCACTCAGATTCCTTTACTTCAACTGTCCTTAGACTGACCAATAGCAGTACAAGCCTTGCATTCCTTTGATAAGGTAATTTTAACTACACCACAGGGCCTTACTACTTCAAGGCTTTGCTAAATTTACTAGGCCTTGCTTTATACAAGGCCTCACTACATCTTAGACTTTAATTAGACTTTTAACAACAACATAGAGCTTAATATCTAAACAAATACAGAAAAACATTTGGTCTAATTTTCATAGAGCCTTCAGCAAGCACCTTTATCACACAGGCACACTTTCCAGCTGTCACAGCCTGGATCCACCCAGGCTCAGCTGCCATCCACTTATATGATGAGGCAAGGTGCCCTTCTCCTGCTATTTACAGAGTGAGAGTCACTGACCACAATAGCTCCTTGTTGTCAGTTAGAGACTACTGTTTTGGGGAGTCGATATTCCTTGCCAGCTATAACCTGGAGATAGAAATGGCAAAGGGTGTGTGTAGATTAAATGAGGGACATGTGTGCATGATGCTTTAAAGTGGATTAAATGCTTTTGCACTGCTTTAATGGCACTGGTGTTTGCATGCGTCAGTGGTGTATTGTGCATTAATTCCAGCTGCTGTAGCACATTCGGCGGTGTAATGCACCTTAAATGACTTTGGGGCACAGCAAACTAAAACACCTGTGAAGAGTTTTAGTTTGCTGCCCTACAGCTGTGGAGTGAAACACCAGGCTCCAGGAGACTCAGGGGCTGTGCAGGCAGCCTGTGCAAGCAGCCTGGCAGCAGCTCGGGAAGGCAGGCTATGTGGTAGAATGCTATCTCTGTCTCTCCTCAAACTCTGCTATCAGGTGGGTGACCAATCTGACAATTTGGTTACCATGGTCACTGCAGAGGGTAGTCACCCCTGGCCCCATCAGCATCAGGTAACCCTGAGTTGTAACCTGAGCTGGATACATTCCTGAGGGAGGCAGAAACCTTCTCCCTCTGCCTATGTGACTGGCCTCACACACCTGGGTTGGGGCTTAAACTCCCTGTTGTTCCAAGCAATGTCTTCATGACTGGGAGGGGGCTAGAGATGCATGCAGTGATGCATTTCAAATTGGTTGACTGTCAGCCAACAGTTGCTGGCCTTCATTAAATCAGGTAAATGAGGTCAAAAGGGCTATATAAGTTAAGGACTGCCCAGGAGGAGGGGTAGCCACCGTGATGAGAGCTCTCAGAGAAGCTGGACCATCTGAAACTCACTCTCTCTCTTGAAACTCATACTCAATTAACTGCTTGCCTCCAAAGGGAATCTCCACCTGCCTCTGGATGATACTTGTGAGTAAGCTACTTGAGATCTAACTAGATATGTAGCTTGCAGTAACTCAGATGCATGATCAAAGGCTACCATGCTTGCATGATCAAAGGCTACCATGTTTGCTCTAAGGGATTTCTCTGATATTGCTCTACCCTGTACCCTATTCCAAACCTACTCCTTGTAACCAATAAAGTTCTCCTCTGTACCAAGCATGGGAGACTTATTGGGAGAGGGCCTAGTTTATGACTTGGGGTCCCCTTGGTTCAGCTGACTAAGGGAGACCATTATTTGTGCTTCAGACTGAGGGAAACATCCTAAGTTCTTGCAGTGGATCAAGTACCCTCAAGGACTACTAGGCCTGTGTTTCCCAGGGGGCACAGGACCAAGATCAGTCCAGACCCTCGGTGGCGGCGGCATTACCCCTAGGCTTGTGGGTGTGCTCCTGGAAGGAGGTTGGCTGAACGTGGGGTGCCCCCAGGGAGGCACTCAGAACCTGGAAGGTGGTTGGGCACAATGAGGCAGGTAGCTCAACACAGAAGCACCCCCTATTGGTCTACCACAGGCTCCACTGGAGAAAAAAAAAAAGAAGTAGCGAGCTTGATGATCCTGATATCCCTCCCCCCCAACCCACCCCAGAGCCTGCCTGCCTGCATGAGCTGCATGGGGACCTGGTCCTTCCCTCCGTGGCTGTGGTGGCCTCTGAGACTGCCCGAGCCAGGTGCCTGCAGGCCAGTGCTGCATGGGGGGAGTCCTCAGCTGCCATGGAGGGAAGCACCAGCTCCCCGCCCTCCCCCCCTGCAGAGCAGGGACCACTCTGCCCACCAACAGCTGACCCTCCCCTCCCCACCACCAGACAGGCAGGTAAGACACAGGTGTACATGACACGGGGGTTTACTTCATCCTAAATTGAAGCGGTGTTTTTAAAAACCCACTGCTTCAATTTAGGTTGAAGTAAACCCCCTTTTTGTCTACACACACCCCAAGAAAGGACCTTGAGGAATTAAAATGCTCTCTGCGGAGCTTCTCCTCCAAGCCAGTGCAGTAATACTGGGCTTCACTTCCATTTCAGGGAAGATGCTGCTTCTCTTTCACCAACCAACTTGGGACCATGTTTTGCATGTAAGAAGGGAGAGACTTCTCAATTAGCTACAGGCTATTAAAAATTCATTACAGGCTGTTATGTACCCAAAGGAAGAAAGAGGGAAGTGTCAGCAGCAAGGGAAACTTCTATCAGCACAGTAGCTTGACGTTAAATTAAATGGTAACTGTTGTGAGAATCTATCATAGAGATTCCCAGAAAAGTTCTGTTCTCAAAGCACATGGCAATGATTTCTCCCTGAAAAGAGATCTCTGTACAGTTGTCAACTCTAACTGAAGCTATTCTGGGAGATTTTTCTTTTCCCAACATAATACAATGTCATTAATTGCTCTGTACATTACGTATTATGTCATTACACTGCCAAGAGAAAGGAAAATGCAATCAGATGACACTGTTATGTTTTAACAATGAATGAACTTCTGTTTGAATTATGCGCATTCGTCATATTAATTTATTTTCTTAAAATATCCTATTAAAATCTCCCAGATTGCTTTCAATAGTCACTGGGAGATCACCCAGTCTATCACTATTCCGATAGACTCCCGGCCAATCCAGGAGAGTTAGCAACCCGAGGTCTCAGTGCTCTCTGGGTATCACAGGCTGCTCTGCTCATACTCCTCTGTACTTCTGCTTGTGTTACCATAACATGGACTAAGAAAGCTACAGATTACTGTACAAAATGGATGTGATGTGAAGCTCTTTTGATAGTCATTTTTTTTTCTGCAGTTTGAACTCCTTAGTCTGAAGCCAAGAAGAGATGTATTTTCAGCTTCTGGGACATTAAAATCAATTTTCTAGAACCTCTGTGACTAAAGTTCTGATGAAATTTTTGATGAGCAGTTTCTGAGAAGAGTTGACAATTATGTAGTCATAATGGGTTGACACAAGCACATACATCTATAAACAAAATCATTTCTCCTTTGATCATTTGCCTGAATAATTGCTATAATCTGAAGCAATTATTGTAACCTGTTATAAAGCAGTTATTGCCACAGTTCTAGCCTTTTCAAGTTTCCATTTCCATCAAGATGCCTTTTAGCCTGCAGGTATAGTTGTGTGACAACTTTTTTCTGGTTGGGTAATTCAAGCTTTTTACCCTTTCTGCGTTTCGGATTGGAAAACATGATGAATAGGTAGTTTATGCCACTACTGCTGCAATTACCTGGGTGAATAGAGGAGCATTTGACACAAGAAAACCTCACTGTGTCTCCAGTGACTGATGTTTAAACTGTATTTTTGGCTGTTTTTTCTTGAAATGCAATACTCAGACATAGAATATGCTTTTAGGAACTTAGGTATTTTTACTCTGCCCCATAATTTCCTTCTCACTTAGGCTCCCTTCATGAAGAAGAACTTGGGAGTGGCAGTGACATCTATTACTGTCAATTTATTACTTGACCAACTGTCATCTATTACTTGGCATCTAATACTGCCCTTTAGCTCTCTGCATCATAAGCTATCAGGATGCATCTGGTAGAGATTCAAGCCAACTGATAAGAACCAAAATCTACTATGCTTCCATTAATGCTTTCTTGGCATTTATGGATGGTTTTTAACCCAAAAATAATACCTATTCATGGGAAATGCAAGCAGGAGCAAATAGTCTGGCTCTGTGCACTTACTTTTTGTTAATGGAGTGTGGTCTTATGTACAAGCCAAGAACACTTGCACATCCCTGGCACTTGCCATCAGAGACTCTCAAGCATGAATGAATAAAGCTTCTGTTCCAAGGAGTAGCAGCATCCCCTCATTAAACTAATCTCAGCCCAACCAGTGAGCTGCATTCTGGCCTCCTGTTATCTTTCTTTCCTTCTTGCTCCCAGTCCATGTAGGTTTTCTCCTTTGCGTGCTGCAAGCATATGTGAATTGGCAGGAATTTGCTTTGCTGATGTGAGTGGATGCAGGGGTTCACAGGGGAAGCCTGTAGAAGAGAACCTGGCATGGCTGTTCCATGAAAAAGAGCTGCGGCTTCACAGCAGTGGGGAAAGGACGACTGGAGGTGGTATTAGATGAAGAGAAGGAATGAAGGTAAATGAAGACAAGGAGTCTAGTTGAGACTGCTGATAAATCGGGAGTCACACCGCTTCTGCCAATGCAGTGACCCAACTGGGAGAGCTGGGGTGCCCTGATGTGACTGTACGAACTGTTTTCCACTTGACACATGATATTTGAAAAATTAGGATGCCCTTCAGCAGATATAGGGTGCCTGTGATCTGCATGTCAATGTTGTCTTGCCAATAGAAGTCAGTGTTCCAACAAGGGTGCTTCCTTTCTGTGAGGAGTCATTTCAGTTTTGGGTCCCGTAGGTCTGATCATAAACCAGCTTGTACAAGGAACAGATGTATTCTTTCTCAGATGGAAGTTTGCATCATGCAAACTACCCCTCTGCTCCTGGAAACCCCACAGTCATGGTATATGTGGGCTATTCCTGCTCCTCTGCATTTCAGAGTGACTGTGATATACCGAGGTGTAGGTTGTAGCTGTGTTGGTCTAAGGACATATGCAGACAAGGTTCTTTGGGTAAATATGAGATCTTTTATTAGACCAACTTAAATAGTTGGAAAAAATTTTCTTAGCAAGGTTTCGGGTTTTTCTTAGCAAGCTGACAAAGGGTTTTTAAACCTGAAACTGGCTAAGAATTTTTTTCCAACTATTTAAGTTGGTCTAATAAAAGATATCAGACTCACCCAAAGAACCTTGTCTGCATGTGATATACACATGTACCTGGCACAGAATGGCTGTGTGTTGAGCCTCTGCAATATGTTGCTAATTTCCTCTATAGTGCTATTAAATTGTCAGCATCACTGGTCTGTTAGTCAAAAAACACAGTATGTATGCCTGTAATAATAATGAACTAGCTAATAGTGGATAAAGGGGTTGCTGCTGGCATGGAGCCAGGCAGGCCCTCTTCCCAGCTACAGCAGAAAACATTGAGAAAGGCTACAGTTCTCCCCAGGGAGGTGTAGAGCAAATTGATCTGTGAATATTGCGCCAAAAGGCAGCTGAAGCTAAATATTATTAAAACACCGGTAATGATGAGCTTCCTTATACCAGCAAGGTGTCTTCCCCAAGGAACACACGTGTATTGAGCCTGAAGGAGAACTTCTTAGCTGGACAAAGATTTCTCCATTGCAATGATCCCCTGCCTTTCCCAGTCATTTCCCAGGGGTTGGCTGTGTGATGTGGACTTTGGCATCTGTAACGAGTGTACGTGAGTATCAGCTTTGCATCTGATAAGGTAGCAGCGTTAGTGGGCTGTTATCTCTGGCAAACACCTGCCATGGCTATATTGAAGCTTCTTGGTATTTCTGCCTGTGCAGGTGAGCATCAGGGGCTAAGTGAACAACTATTCACCAAAGCACCCCAAGTCACAGTGGGGGTGGTGCAGGCACCTACCCTGGAGATCTTCAAAAGGAGACTGGATGCACACGTTGCTGGGGTTATTTGACCCCAGCAATCTTTCCTTCCCAAAGCAGGGGGGGCTGCACCCAATGATCTCATGAGGTCCCTTCCAGCCCTAAACTTCTGTGTATCTGTGTGAATCTGTGAGAGCATACTCATTAGCAATTTCATGTAATTGGAGAACTAACACGGGGAGTGAACGTGAAGGGATTTCCTAATGAATCCCAACCACAATGCTTAACTGTTCTGCTTCTTGCCCTGACAAGGGGGCTACTTCCAGCCAGATGCAGAAAAACAAGAAGACCCTGGGTCCCAAGGAGCAAATTACAAAGTGGTAGCAAATGGAGCCAGAGATTGGCATGTCTGAAGGGAAAGGAAGACTTACAAAATAACAAAATCCCTTGATGTATAATGTCCCTTTCAAGAGAACTATATGTTATCAAATAGGAAGTGACACCCAGCAGCAAGGCTGAATTAATGCGTAGGCAAACTAGTCACATGTGTAGGGCCCTAAGTGAAGAAGGGGCCCAGTTGTGCTTATTTTACTTATTATAATTATTGAATTAAAAAAAAATATATAAAACTTTCATCTTCAGCTGGGCCCCCACGAGTTTTTTTGCCTAGGGCCCACTAAAGGGTTAATCCAGCCCTGCCAGCAGAGTAACTCCACACAAGGTGTCACTGGTTTCCTCAAGTTCATCTTCTGTCCCTTGCCAGACTCAGACAGACCTAGAGTAGCCTGTCTGCTAACGTGCTGATGCTTCTAGGCTACTGCCACTCTTCTTGCCAAAACAGGACAGAAAATCCAGTCAAGTGCTCTGCTTCCTGCTGTCCCAGGAAGAAAAATAGCGTCATTCTATCCCCATTAGATTGTACTGGATCCCTCCTGACCAGATTACCTCTGGCTTAGAGCATGAGGTTTACGTGCCTTATGCTGTTATTGTAGCTTGTCTTTCTCAGAGAAGTGTCTCATAGTGTAAACTGTTCTTTTGCAAATCACATGCTCTTACCATGTGTTGACACTGCTGTGATAACTGCTAAACTAAAACCCAAAATAGATTATTTGTTTTGCTCAATGAAAACCAAAACATGTTTTTTGAAAAAAAATGAAAAGTACATAATACTTTTATAATACTAAATGACATAATGGAAAAACTAAGCTGTTGTTACAGCATGTCAGATGGAGCTTTTAGAGTTAAAACAAAGAAAGCTTTAACTGTAAGACTTAAGAGGGTCTGAAATATTCCACTGGCTCTTCCAGGCCATTTTTGTTATAATAAACTACATTCTGTTAGGCCTTGGAAATATTCCAATCCATTTATTGAGAAATGTCTGTGTATGCAGATTTCTTCAAAATATTTACATAATGAACACTTCACTGACAGTTTTACTAATGTAGAAAACAACTTTCAGGTAAGCATTAGCAGAACACACTGGAATTTATGGAACTATCAACCACTAATTGCATGTGTCCCTCTGGGTCCAGAAGAGTGTTTTTGTGAGAGTGTTTCTGAGTAGTTCTGAGCTGTTCTTTGTTCTTTGTTGTGTAGATTGGGTAGGATTCCTTCCCAGAAGGTATCCAATGGCAAGCAGGGACATTTAAAAATCGTTCTCGTTGTTCTGCAATGAGGTTTAAAATCCCAAATCAACTAAAATTCGGCATCTTCCATGTTTCAGGAATGTATTTGGTAGCCGTGTTGGTCTGAGACAAAAAGAAATGCAAAAATCTAGAACTCATTTTCTGCATGGAAGGTACCAAATTTTAGCCAATTTTGGATTTTAAACTTCATTGCAGAACAGCAAGAAAGATTTTTAAATGTCCCTGCTTGCCATCCAGCACCTCCTGGGAAGGAATCCTACCTGATCTACACAACAAAAAGCAACTCTGAGTAGTTCTGAGACACTCTCATGGACCCAGAGGGACAAGTTTTCCATCTCCAGTTCCTTCTATGCAAAAATGAAGTTTATTTCCTACCTATGGGGACTTTTGACCATCTTTAATTTTCCCAGAGCCTGATGAAGAGCCTTTGAGCCTGAAAGCTTGCAACAGAAAATGAGAATTTTTTTGCAATTTCCTAGTTGGTCTAATAAAAAGTATCATTTCTGAACCAAGAGTTCTAGATTTTTGTATTCCCTTTTTGTATGTGCCTATGGTAACTATACTGGTGTGAAGGTCTTTCATGACAGCTTGTTCTTTTTTGATGTGAGAGAAAAAATGAATACACCACTACACTTCAGTTTCAAACCAAGAAGGTTAAAACCTTGGTTTAGGGGGGATATGGCCCAAAGAGACTGTAAAATGTTCCCATTATGATTGGGTGCCACTTTGCATCCTCTCTGCACTCTCTTCAAAATGAATAATGTTTTTAAAAGTCAAAATAGTATTTTAACATGAGGGAATATGTTTTTTTGAGAAATGGACAACCTGGAGACTTCTCATAGAGAAGGAAGGCTGGAAGTATCCTAAAGAGATCGTTTAGTCTAACTGGGACTCAAACCTGCAACCTGTCATTAGTACTAGGCTTTAACCAACTGAGCCAGGCACATGATGCCAGATAAAACTTGGAAGGGGCATTGGAGCTTGACTCCTTGGCCTATAATCAGGTACTTAACTGTAGGCACAAAAATTTGAAAACCTTGACCTCTGGTCTTTTTTTGTAAAGAAAAGTCTCCATGTAAGCTGATCTTTGGGGGAAAGGAGGGTAGGGTTAGTAAGGGACACAACTTAGCTCAGCTATCAAAGCAAGGTAAATAGGTAAATAGGTTTCACATCTTGAGTCTCATGTCAAGTCCAAACTGGAAGAATGGGTGCTGGTAGCTGCATAATGGGCCATGAGGTAGGCATCTTCCTCTCCAGGTAACACAATGGCAATAGAACTTTTTTTATTCAGCTGTGTATGGGAAAGGATTCTCAAGGAAAGACCTGCAGGTTCCCTCCTGCCACTCTGTGTTATTTTACTGTTGCTTCTCAATGAGTGCAAGGCCACTATCCTGATTTCCAAAGTCCTGAATGGTGCAAGACCCTCTTTCTCACTCTCTCTCATCCTAGGACTGCAACTTCCCATGATAAGTGTCCCCTTAAATACAATGACCCTGGGGGCTTATGCCCAAACCATTGACAGTAGCCAGACTGATGCCATGGAACATGCCCCTTCCATAGTTGTATGATCTGCATCTAGAGCGTTATGAACCACTGTTCAGTGACTGGGCAGTCAAAAACATTCTTTCAAGATAAAAATGTTTAGAAATTGCATAAAAGAAACAAAGCTTAAAACATGTCTATTCTAGGTTGGAAAAAGTTTTATTGGACCCCATACTCCCATATGAAATGTGTGTTTAATTTTGTAATCCTTTTTGTTTCCTTTACCATTTCTTTTATAAAATAAATTTAGCTAAATTCAAAAGGGAAAATGTCCTTTCAAGATGGAAAGTTGAAACTTTTCATTTAGCAACTGTCAAAATAGTTCAACTTAAAAAAAAAATCCTTAATTTTTATTTTCCAGCTGGAACTATTTGCCAAACCCAATCAAAATTCACAGGTGATTTTAGTAAACCTTTTACTGCCTTTTTCATCAAATAATCGATCTGGCAAAAAGTTTTCCCTGAAGTAACTACCTGAACCCCATTGCCTGTACCCTTCTTCCTCCAATGAACCTACCAGCACCCTCACATTCACCAACTCAGTTAATGAAAGATTTTTCCAAACCCTCATAATATCTGTGAAAGAAGAGAAGAGGGGAGAGAAAAAGAGAGAAAGCATACATAAATGTGATTTTGTCTTTCAGTGTAACTTATTTAGTGTTACTCCAGCAAAGATCCTCACTGATGGACAGGAGCTGGAAAACACTGTTCATGCCTTGGCAGACATCTCTCAAACAAGGCTAACATTGAAATGAAGATCCAGTATAGGCTCCAATGTGCCAGCTCTATCTTCAGAAGACTATTGTGATGTGTTCAATGATCATGACATCAGGACTTGAACAAAGCTCCTATTATAAAAAGCTGTGGTAACCCCAACTCTTCTCTACAGCTGTGAAGCTTGGGTAACCTACAGGGACCACCTGAAAAGCCTGGAATATCTTCACTATTACTTACCTCCAAAAGATCCTTGGCATAAAGTGGGAGGATTGTTGCACAAATGTCAATGTCCTCACTGATGCTAATACCACCAGCCTAGAAGTGTTGATTATTCAACATCAGCTGTGGTGGACAGGGCATTTTGTGCACAAGCCTGATGTATATTTACCAGAACAACTGCTATACTCCCAACTCAGCCAAGGACAAAGAACACATGGGGGCCAAAGGAAACACTTCCAGGACACCCTCAAGGCAAACATTAAGAAGTCTGGCATTGACACCACAACTTGAGAAAAAACTACCCAAGGACAGGGCTACATGGTGATGCTTTCTGAGAGAAATTAACTCTTACTTTCAGGAAACCTATCTCACCCTGGAAGCAGAAAAATGACAGAAACAGAAGGAAAGGAAATAAGACTGAGAAATCTGCTGTTCAAACCTCCCTTTAGCCACCAACTGTGGCATCTGCCAGAGTCTGAGGTTCTAGGACTGGCCTTCTTAGCCATCAATGGACTCATCTACAACCCTTTACTTGACCCCTGGGAGTGATCATCCTCAACTGTGAGGGATCATCAATGACAAACTCATGGAAGAGGCTCAGATGTGTTGATGAGTGCCAGTTCAGTACCTGGCTATGTGGGGGTCACTCTTGGACTGTAATGCAATGGAAGGTCATTGGGGCTTTGGGAAAACATTGTAGCTAGGGCATGACAGTGGGACATCCAAAAGTAGCAGCTGCTTTTTTGGGCATACAGCTCCACTGACACAATTGGAGAGCAGATGCCATGTGTGTGGCACAGTTTTTCCATCATTGCTCTTGCAGAGGAAGGTTAGAGGACGCTCCAGGGAAGGATTATGATACAAAGCCAACTAGCATGGGTTCTTAGAAAAAAAATCCATGTGTGTAATGCATCTTGTGCCTGAGCCAGGAAGTGGGGGGAGGGAAAGTCATTATGCTGTGCTGTGTTAAAGTCTCCTTCCACACTCAGCCATAGGAATGAATCAAGCAGCAGTGAGGCTGCTGAAAGCTTCTGGACCAGAGTCCTTCCACAGAATCCAGTGATGCCCCAGTAGATGTCCTTCAGCTGCTTCTAAGCATCTTCACCCCTGTCCTTTTTTTCCTTTACATGAATCTCTGTCACCCTTTTTCTCCCACACATGCTCTAATGTCCATTAATAATGTAATGAATCAAACAAAAAAGTCCCACCCAAAAATTATTGAAACAAACCAACCAACAAAAACTCACAGCCATCATGTCATTTGCAAACCATCACATGTCTTCTATCCCATGGCAAATGACTAAATATCATTACATATGCATAGAGCCTGACACTGGGGTCATGGTCTCAGTTAGAACTTTTAAGCCATATCGTAATCCAAGTAATAATTAACAACAGATATGCTCTGAAGATTTGGTTACTGATGGTATGGGAAGTATTACATCATGTTGGTGAGATTGCTGAGCATTTAAATGCAGCTTTTACTTCTAATATTCTCTTCTTCCAGTCAGCTCCAGCACCTTTGGCTAAAAACAGAAAAGGGGCTTGGTTCACACTTGACTATCCTGTCTCAGCCCAACCCCAGACCTTACAGACTGACATATCCATTGTCCCACATTAAGTACCTGTGATTTATTCAAATTAATGTTTTGCCTCAAAAGTCACAGCTAATTTGACTTAGTTGCCAAAGTGTGTAAAGGACTGGGTCTTGCCTGTTTTGATGGGAATCCTTATCCTGGCTTAATCAGGAGCACTTCAAACCTGTGGGTCCTTATCCTGACCTGATCAGGGCTACATCAAACTGTTGTCTCTTTCTAGCTTTAGTGGTCCCACACAGCTGTTCGATGCAGGTGTATATGCACCTGATTTAGTTCACAAACCCTCATCTTTGCAAAAGCAATGGAACCTAAGCCTACAAATTGTGTTCTATTTTAATTTGATAGTGTTGGTTGTTTAGCTATGGTGTATATATCAGTCCAGGAAAGCATGTGGTTATAAATGGAGGTAATTAGGTTTCTTTACTTTTTCATTCTTATGTATTTTTTCATTTAGTTTTGGTAGAAAATACCATTTCAAACTGTTGGTGGGAATATACCAATCTTGATGAAACTTGTGGCAGAAATGGTTGTTTCAGTCCCGGGTGGAATGTGTGCATGGGACCAGAAAGAGCAGGAATATTAAAACCCAGAATAAATGACCAATAGTATAGTGGTTACAAAACTCTACTGAGATATGGGAAGCATGGCCTCCAGCTCCTGGCCTTCCTGAGCTATCCTGTCAAATTAGATCCACCTTTTAAGAATAACTAAATAATAATTAGACCACCAAACTAAATATTAATTAGACCACAGAAACTGGCAGACTCCATAGACTGGCAATGAGGGAATGTTAGTGACCCTGGTTCACACCTCTGTTCTGAAGCAGACCAGACCTGAAACAAATGCCCCACAGTGGTATGGGCAATCTGGTGAGGTTGTCCTCTCCTCTAGCTCTTTTTTTCATGAAAAACCACAGAAGTTTTTGGTCTGTGGAGTTTTCTGAAGTCTTGAAAAGTTTTAGGGGATAAGAGGGCCATTCCCCACCTGACTCTAGTTACAAGCAGCATGCAAGCAAATCTCCTCTCAGCACTCTCAGTCCAGACACTAGCACCAAGTACTGATGTGCTGACTAGGGTTCTTTAGTTTCATGACAAAAGCAGTAATACTTACTTCTGTGACCAGCTCAGCTTTCAAAAAGTCTCATTTAAAATCCCACATCTCTGCCCCATCAGTGTTAGCATGGGAAGATCATTAGTGATTTCTTTTGTACTGGCAGCAGCCACTGTCCCCCTCATACTGCATGTTCCACTGTGCAGCAAATGGCATGAAACTTCTGCCACTTTACCCCTAGCAAGCTGAGCAACCCCTAGCTGGAGGACACCTAACATAACAATGCCTGAAGACAGGAATCCAGTCAAATGTGGCTTCACGTGGCAGAGGTTTGTTCATCCCTAACTTTTACAGACTGGATACAAGCACCGAAACTGGATTCTGTGAAGCTCAAGCCTCTCCCAGATAAGGTAAGGCCCCAGTGTTTGTAAGGGGATAGGGTGGAAAGACTCCTGAACCCTTCCTCAATTGCCATGTGGCTAGCGGAAGTCCACAGTTGAGAGAGAACGATAAAACCCAAAGAATTCCAAGGGAAGGGAAGAGAGAAACGATGGCTATTTTGGCTTATGCACTGCTGTCTATCTCTGCTTTGCTTTTCTTATTCCTCGCACTTAGTTAAATCCTGTTAGCCCTGCAGATAACTCATCTCCTTCTATGACCAGGTGACATATCACCTGGATAAGGGAGAAGAGATTGACATCATATATCTGGACTTTAAAAAAGGCTTTGATCTGGTGTCCCATGACCTCCTCACAGAAAAATTGTCCAACTGTGGCCTTGGCTTCACCACAGTCCAATGGCTAGGTAATTGGCTCCTAGGTTGGACCCAGAGAGTACTGGTCGATGGTAGTGAATCATCATGGCGCACCGTGTCCAGTGGCATCGGTCAAGGCTCTGTCCTTGGACAGGTTCTTTTTAACATCTTTATCAACGATGTGGACATTGGTGTCAGACAAGCAGTGGCTAAGTTTGACAATGACACTAAACTTTGGGGCGTAGCGTCCACACCTGAGGACAGGCTAGTGATCCAGACTGACTTGGACAAACTTAGTAAGTGGGCGGATACAAGCCTGATAATGTTCAATATTGATAAATGTAAGGTACTCCCCCGGGGGGGTGGGAACCCGCAGCACACTTATAGACTTGGCACTGCTACGCTTGCTAGCACCATGACTGAAAGAGACTTGGGGGTCATGATTGACCACAAAATTAATATAAGCCACCAATGCAATGTCACAGCTGGCAAAGCAAACAAAACTCTGGCTTGCATCCATAGGTGCTTCTCAAGTAAATCTCAGGATGTCATCCTCCCGCTGTACTCGGCCTTAGTGGGGCCACAGCTGGAGTACTGCATCCAATTCTGGGCTCCACAATTCAAGAAGGATGTGGAGAAGCTTGAGAGAGTTCAGAAGAGAGTCCATGTGCATGATCAGAGGGCAAGAGAATAGGCCTAATGAAGAGAGGCTGAGAGCCGTGGGACTCTTCAGCCTGGAAAAGCGCAGTCTCAGGGGGGACCTGGTGGCTGCTTATAAGTATATAAGAGGTGTATACCAGCAGTCATCAGCTGCTGCCAGGTGGGGGGACAATCCCCGCTGCCCCGCACTGCCCCACGCTGCGGGGGGTGAGGGGCTCTGCCAATCCCCATGGATTGTGCCTGCCCTCTCAATCCCCCTGATCAGTCCCTTAGATCCTGCCTGCCCCAATCCCCTGCAACCGGTTTGCCTCCCCACCGCCCCCCGCTAGCCTCCTCCTTCCTGACTTACCTTAGATTGGGTAGCCATTTTAAACACAATTTAAGCTCCTTCTCCCCCCATCATGAATATCTTAAAGAAGTGGAGGTAAATGCAAAATGGGATAAATTGCAACAGGAGGTTGCCAAGATTTTTTTGGAGCAGTCTGATATCCTTTTGTAACATTACTGATTTTTCTAGACAAAAGTACTGTGTCCAATCTTATCTCTCTCAATTTCAGTAACACATTTATTATCTATGATGCCACATAGGAAAGAATTATTTAATGTGAAGGAGATGGTGATTACTTAGAAGAGGACTCTTACGGAAGAGGACAGGCAGAAGGTAGCGTTGAAAGGAAGGTATCAAGCTGGAGGGAGGTTACCAGTGAGGTTCTTCAAGGAGTTGTTTTGTGACTTAATCATGTAATATTTTGATTGATTACATTGGCACAAAAATTTGAGAGGCAGCATGAGAATAGTGTGGGACTGGAATATCCTACAGGAAAACCTGGTTGACCTTGACAACTGGAGTAATAGAAATAGGATGAAATCTAATAATGCTAAGTGCAAGATAATGCACTTATGAACTAATAACAATTTCTGCTCTAAGCTGGGAGCTCGTCAATTGGAAACAAAGAGTAGAAGCACCCGGGTGTATTAGTTGATCACAAGATGACAATGAGCCACATATGTGATGCAGCTGTAAAAAGGGCAAATTAAATCATAACTTATGTCAGAAGGGATATTTCCCATAGAAAGAGGAAAGTGTTAGTGTCACTGGAAAAGGACCCTGGTGAGACCTTATCTGGAATACTGTATACAATTCTAATCCACAAAGATGAACTTGGAAAGATGAACTCAAACTGGAACTCAAACTAAGAGTGTCATGGGAAGGGAGAGCCTATTTTATGAGAGGAGACTAAAAAATCTAGGCCTGTTTAGTCATGGGGGGAGGCTGCGAGGAAATATGATTGCTGTCTATAAATACCCCAGGAGATGAACAACAGGGTGGAAGAAGCATTTAAACAAAAGGAGAATGCTGGTAGAAGAACGGATGGTTGTAAACTGGCCCTGAACATGTTTAAGCTTGAAATTAGCAGTTATTTTCTACATGTGAGAGCAGTGAGATTCTGGAACAATTTTCAGAGTTGTGGGGGTAAAGAAACTAAATAAGTATAAAGATGGAACTGGACTAGTTTATGAAGGGATAGTGGCATCTGAGGTGGCAGGGGACTGGATTTGCTGTCTGTGCCTGCCTCTGCGCTATTAGGCGTTCCCAAGCTGCCTTCACCTGGGAGGTCCATCTGATTTGTCCCAGGCCTGCGTGTGGACCCCAGAGGGTACCTCGGCTGAAGTCAGGGAAACCCCCTAACTCGCCTACCACGACTTTGAATGGGTCCTCAGTGGAGGGTGTCCCCTTCGAGGGAGCCTCCAGGGTCGTCACGCCCCTCGGCAGGCACTCACAGGGCTCTGACCTCCCCTACACCCCGGGCAAGCACCACCTTCTGCGACACAGGCAGACAAGGTTCCTTGGGTGAATTTGATATCTTTTATTAGACCAACCCAAATGGTGGGAGAATGGTACTTAAGCAAGCTTTCGGGTTCAAAAACCCTTCGTCAGGCTAAGGAAGCTTCAGCAGTTGGTGTGTGCTCTTCCTGGATGGAAGATGCCTTCTGCGACAGGCTTTCAAGCCTATTTTTATAGCTGGCCCCTGCTGGTTTCTCCTCTGATCTTCTCATAGCCCCTCAGCAGCAAGCCCTGGTGTCCTGGCGGGGCTCCGGTGTGAAGGCTAGGAGGCCCTCGGGTTCCAGCTCGACTACCCGGTGCCCTTAGCCTCAGTGTCTACTGGCAGTGGCTTCCTGTGCGCCGCTTGCCCGGAGCTGAGGGCTCTATGGACCTATCTTAACAAAAGGGGCCATGGCACTTGCCTTGATCCTTATCCGTATCCCCAGAAACACCCAACTTGACGTGACATGAACACCCACCACTGTGACTGCCGGTGAGGCATAACCACAAGGAAAGAAGGAGCACCCAAAGGAAAATAGAGTGCCCCTCCCCGTGGGGACTCTGTGTTCCCCTGGTGCCTCAATGTCCCTAGGCCCGAGCACCCTGAGTCTGGGCCCAGGCTCTTGCCCCAACCAGGACTCTTCTCTCTCCCTTAGGCTCTGCTTCTCTTCGGGGTTGTAGCCCCTGTCGCCTGAGGTCAGATCGCTATAGCCGGCTCTTCCTGGGGTCACTGTGGGTCCTCCTGCTGGCACCCTTAATCCCTGCTGGGCTTCTCCGGTTCAGGATCTCCCGCTGCTTCCACCACAGCTATCACTGCTGGCACTCCCGCCGGCTCCCCTTCCGTCGTCTTTGCTCCCCACCATTCCTTGGCTCCGAGATCCCCCATAGTTCCTACTGCACCCATGGTGCTCGCGGCTCCCACGGCTCTCGCTGCTTCAGCAGCCACCACTGCCTCTTCTGCTGGCTTCTCTGCTGGTGTCTCTGATCCCCACCAGTCTTCTCCGGCTCAGGGATTCCCCACCACTTCTCTCACCGCTGCTGCCCTTGCCGTTGCCACAGCTGCAGCTGTCTCCGCCATCACAGGCTGCCAGCCGCTGCAGCTGCACACCTCCAGCCTGGAGGTTCCCCACTGGTTCTCCAGTTGTCGACGGCTGGCCTGCATCCTCGGGGCCGCTCTTTATCTCCACCGGGTGCTGTCTCCTCCTGACGTCACCCAGCCCCAGCTGGATATGAGCGTGGCTAATGAACCACGGCGCGTGCTCCCTTGTTCCTCCCAGTCCCTGCGGGAGGTATGTTGGGGCTTTCTTTTCTTTCTATTTTGAGCTGGGGTTTGCCTGTAACCCCAGCTTCCCCCTCTTCCAGACCTGTGTCCCTGGGACACTGTCCCTCATGGTTCTTTCTAGTCCTGTGATCCTATCCTTAGTAGGTGTAAGTCAGCACAGCACCATTAAACTAAACAGTTATAATGAAATTATTTACAGCTTTTTAGGACCCCCTGAACCCATCTCTAGATTTCTTGCTTATGTACTTACAGGTAGAATAACAAAAGATGGTTCTTGGCTCTTCTGTAAGATTTGTATTTTTAACTCCCTAGCATATGCAAAACTGGCACAGAAATATCTGTCTGTTTTGTTTTAAGCCCCATGCTTAGCTGAAGCCAAGTGGATTTTCTATCAAATTTTAAAGATAATAATTCTAAAATCCTGTTTATTGTTGCTGTGTATGAGTCGTACAAAGAAATGTACCTATAACAGCAGAAGCAACAAACGGAACAGGGATAGCTGCAAAGATAGAGAGTATTTCTTTTCCTGCTGTGTAATGGTATAAAATTGTCCACAGTTACAAATCTGAGAGATGGGAGAAACATGCCAGCCCCCTTCCAGCTCTCTCCCGGCTGACCAATTTATTCCATGCAGTAAACTTTCCAGTTTGTTTTTTACTAGCTCAAGATGTGGAGTCTTTATATAACAATAATGCCCCCAAAGCTGTCTGTCTGATTTGTATAGCAAGAACACACAGTAGCATAATAAGATCGAGATGAAAGCAGTGGCGAAGCAATGGGTGAACTATGTAGGTCATTCCCAAACTAGTGTCAATAGTAGTTTTATATACACAGATCACTTATTCTGCAGCCACAGCATATATTCCAGAAACTCTATTTTAGAAACATTTTACAGAATTTGTGGGGAGGTTTTTATATCCATTTACCTACAAAGCCAATTGCCTAAGTAATCATAAGCCCAACTGCACAAGGAGCCACAAAACTCACCTAAGGGGACCTCAGATAATGTTGTATATGTCAAAATATCACAATGTTAAGGTAAATATCTCTAGAGCTCCTAAGGCAAGGAAAGGAAGGCAAAATAAAGAGCTGAAACAGTACAGAACAAAGAACCTGGAAGCAGAGAAACTACAGCTGGAAGGAGAAGGGCAATGTCATGATGGGGCAGGATGGGAAGGAAGAATCACAAGGGAGAATGAAGGGCAAAGAAGGAATTGGAAAGTCACTGCCAAAAGCTAAATACGTGGAGTCTGTACTGGTAAATACTATTGGAAATGTGCCATGTCCCTTTGATTCCCAGGTGACTTGAAATTATAGATTTCAGGTGCTAGATATCCTGCCAGGATAGAAGTGGTGGAGCTACATTGATTCCCTTGCAACAACCCATGTGCAGCAGTAATTCCACTGCAGATCTTGGGAGGCTACGGGGAGGAAGGGAAAGGGGAAAGTCTAAAAAATGCCTATGGGATTTAGGAGGGCAAATCCCCAAAATGCTTTTGAGACTGCCATTAGCTCTTCATTTCTTTTCTCTCATTGGATGAATCCTGCCTAACTTAGTGTGAGTAGATCTATATCTATTAAGTAGCATAGGGCGCATGATTATAAATACTTTCCGGAGGACAACCGGTTAGGTTTTGTTCCATATTACATCAGTTTGTTCATGCTTATAAATGAAAGGGCCAATAATTCTGGAAACAGAAGCCTAAAATGAGGTTCCTAAATCTGTATTTGGATGTTTAAAAGTGCTGAACCTGACACCGCTCCTGGTGACTGCTGTACCTAGGACCCAGCCAGTCACCTCCCCTAAAAGGTGTTAATAACACCCCAGGAAGCAGCAGCCAGGAAATTCCAGCAGGAGTCCTTAAGGTGATTCAAGATTCCCATGTGTTATGTGACAAGCACTTTACAGCAGGGACCTGAGGTGGCTTGGTAGCAGCTGCCTCTGGCTGGGAGGGTGTGACCTGTCACAGTTACCCAGGCTTCATTGGACTGTTCTGGTGAGCCCAACAAGGGAATGCACCATAAAACAATCTAGAAACTGCAGAGGGTAAAACTCAGTGTTTTACTTACTGGGCAGGATAACTCATGCTTTGACATCTGCCATACCTGCCCATCAGTCCCCAGATGGATGGAATTTGAGGTGTTGGCCATGACCCATAAATCTGTGAATATCCTAGGACTGGTCTACCTGCCTTTCTCCCCAGGCTGTGAAGGCTTCACAGTGCACTTCACAGTGCTCTTGAGAAACAGGCAATCTGGACCCTCTGCCTCACTGTGCAAAAAAAAAAGATGGGGGGCGCATTCTTTCTGAGAGTTCTTTGCTTACCCTGATCCCTTGGTTGGAAATAGCCTGAACTGGCTAACAGTTAAGAGAGTGACAGCAAAAGCAAAGCAGACAGGGAGGGCCCCTACCTAATAGTGTTGGACCATCATAATACACCCTACTAGGAACTAGATAGGAGCTCAGCACAGAAAGACTGCTGGGCCATCCATGGGAGTAAGACATTTCTTGAGACATCTGTTTGATAGCCCTCTGGAAAGGGTCTGTTTCCTAGCTGGTGAACAGGGTGGGTAGCTACTTGGCTGAGCTCCTGTGGTACTGACAAATTTCAGTGCTGCTGAGGTTTAATGTCATTGTATTTCTTGTGCAATTAATGTTATTAAGGTGCCTGAGCTTTGGTTAAAGGTCCTTAGGGTTGTAAATCGGAAGAAAGAAGAGTTCCCAAGAAGCCGGGGGCCACACAGGGGTGGTGTGGATCTGATCCCAGCATGTGGGGAGTTGCTGGCCCCCCCCGTGCCTACCCAGAAGCTCCCCTCCTTGATGCCTAGAAGGCCCTTAGTACTTTTTAATGAGCCTTTCAGGTATGTACAGAAATGCTCCATGCATGTTTTACAGTGCTGTAATTTAGAGCACTTTTTATAGCACTATAAAGTTGCCGTGCTTTTAAACATGACAGAAGTGCAGTGTTTGGTAGTGGGGGGGTGGTGCTCTGAGTCTCCCTGCACTTTCCAGGCTATGCGGTAGGGGGTGCTCTATAGCCTCCGGAGGCTTCTCTACTGGTCAGAAATTTGTAGCTTAACCCTTAAGAGAAATGGCATGCCTTAAGGCCTGCCTTAGACTACTAGTGGGATCTATCTGAAGGAAGATAGGTCAAATGGGAATTCATTGGCAGGATCCCCTGGGAAGCCAGTCTGATGGGGAGAAGAGTCCAGGAGGGCTGGCTGTACTTTAAAGAATCTTACTGACAGTGCAGGAACAAACCATCCTGATGTGCAGTAAGACTAGCAAGTATGGCAGAAAACCAGCTTGCTTTAGCAGGGAACCCTTCAGTGAGCTAAATCACAAAAAGGAAGCTTATAGGAAGTGGAAACTTGGACAAATAACTAGGGAGAAGTATAAGAGTATTGTTCAGGCATACAGGGATGAAGTCAGGAAGGCCAAAGCACAACTGGAGTTGCACATTGCAACTAGCAAGGGACATAAAGGATAACAAGAAGGGGTTCTACAAGTATGTTAGTAATGGGAGGAAGACAGGGAATGAGGGAGGCAACCTAGTGACAGATGGTGAGGAAAAGACTGAAGTATTCAATGCTTTTTCACCTCAGTCTTCACAGGCAAGGTCAGCTCCCAGACTACTACACCAGGCAGCACAATTTGGGGAAGAGATGAGCAGCCAATAGTGGCAAAAGAACAGGTTAGGGACTATTTTTAAAAAGATGGACATGTATAAATCCATGGGGCCAGATGGGATTCACCCGAGGGTACTAAGGGAATTGGCTGTTGTGACTGCAGAGTCACTGGCCATCATCTTTGAAAACACATGTTGATTGGAAAAGGGCAAATATAGTTCCCATATTTAAGAAAGAGAAAAAGTAGGCTCCAGGGAACTACAGACCAGTCAGCCTCACTTCAGTCACTGGAAAAGTCATGAAGCAGATCCTCAAGGAATCCATTTCTAAACAGTTGGAGGAGATGATTAGGAACAGTCGGTATGGATTCACCCAGGGCAAATCAGGCCTGACCAACCTGATTGCCTTCTATGATGAAACAACTGGCTCTGTGGACATGGGTAGACCAGTGGATGTGGTATATCTTGACTTTAGCAAGGCTTTTGATATGGTCTCTCACAACATTCTTGCAGGCAAGCTAAGGAAGTATGGGCTGGATGAATGGACTGTAAGGTGGATAGAAAACTGTCTGGACAGTAGTAGTCAATGACTTGATGTCTAGCTGGCAGACAGTATCAAGTGGAGTGCCCCAGGGGTTGGTCCTGGGGCTGGTTTTCTTCAGTGTCTTCATCAGCGACCTGGAAAATGGCATAGAGTGCACCCTCACCAAGTTTTCAGATGGCACCAAGCTGAGCGAAGTAGTAGATATGCTGAAGTGTAGGATTAGGATTCAGAGAGACCTAGACAAATTGGAGGATTAAACCAAAATAAATCTCATGAGATTCAATAACGACTAAAGGTTTTGTTCAATATCTTCATCAACAACCTGGAAGATGGCATAGAGTACACCCTCAGCAAGTTTGCAGATGACACCAAGCTGAGGGGAGTAGTAGATATGCTGGAGGGTAGGGCTAGGATTTAGAATAACCTAGACAAACTGGAGGATTGGGCCAAAACAAATCTCATGAGGTTCAACAAAGACAAGTGCAAAGTTCTGCACTTAGGATGCAACAATCCCATGCTGCAGTAAAGGTTGGGGGCTGACTGGCTGTGCAGCAGCCCTGCAGAAAAAGACCTGGGGGTTACAGTGAACAATAAACTGAATATGAGCCAGCAGTGTGCCCTTGTTGCAAATAAGGCTAACAGCATACTGGGCTGCATTGGTAGGAATGTTGCCAATAGGTCAAGGGAAGTGATTGTTCCCCTCTATTCAGCACTTGTGAGGCCACATCTGGAGCACTGTGTTCAGTTTTGGACCCCTCACTACAGAAAGGATGTGGACAAATTGGAGAATCCAGCAGAGAGCAGCAAAAATGGTGAGGGGGCTGAGAGACATGACTTCTGAGGAAAGGCTGAAGGAACTGGGCTTATTTAGTCTAGAAGAGAGAAAACAGAGGGGATTTAATAGCAGCCTTCAACTACCTGAAGCAGGATCCAAAAGAGGATGGACCTGGACTGTTCTCAGTGGCGGCAGATGACAGAACAAGGAAAAATGGTTTCAAGTTGCAGCGAGGGAAGTTTAGGTTAGATATTATAGGAAAAACTCTCTCAGTAGAACGGTAGTAAAGCACTGGAACAGGTTACCCAGAGAGTGTGGAATCTACATCCTTAGCAGTTTTTAAGACCTGGGTAGACAAAGCCTTGGCTGGGATGAGATAGTTGGAGATGGTCCTGCTTTGAGCAGGGGGTTGGACTAGATGACTTCCTGGGGTCCTTTCCATCTTCAATTTTCTATGATTCTATGAAATGGGAAAAACTAATTTTTAAAAATCCATTAATGGAACACCTACGAAATCAGTATGAATACCCACCAGCGCTCCTAACTTATATTGTTTACAACTATGCTGTATTCCCTCACCATTTGTATCTGCTTACTCTTTTTACAGGTGTGTAACAATAGCAACAATGTTGTTTCAATAACACAGTTACCTTCAAATAACAAATAGGTATTCAAATATATATATTGCAGCTGATTATAAGGTATCCACATAAATGCCTAGGTCTTTGTGTTTTTTTCCTCCAGTTATTCATATGGGAAAACACAGGATTGGTTTTCCTCACATTTAGATCTGTACACATCCCTATCCCCTTCACAGGTCTCTTTCAAAATTCTCTTTAGCTTTTCCCATTTCTTTGTCATCAGTTCTTTAACATTCTTTAGCATAGTATGCACTATGTCTAATCCATTGGGGCTATGTACCAAACCCTGTTCCAGTGTTTCCAAAACTTTTGATATCTGGGCACGCTTTTTTCTGCATTAAAATTGGTAGCACACTTCACTTGTATATCCAAAAGAGTGTGTGTGTGTGTGTGTGTGTGTGTGTGTGTGTGTGTGTGTGTGTGTGTGTGTGTGTGTGTGTGTGTGCATGTGTGTGATTTACACAGTGGTGCCCAACCTTTAATTCCTGTGGGCTGGATGAGCAGTGCCAGGTTAGTCTGTAGGCCCAATTCTGCTGCATAAGGCCAGGTCCTGATCCCACTGGGTGGAACCTGGCAATTTGTAGGGTGGTAGGGGAGCTGTGGCAGTGCTAATTGGTACTGCTCCCCCACTGCCAAATTTCTGTACTCATGGGCCAGATCTGATACTGAGAAAGTCTCATTTTTGCAGCATACTTCTGCTGCTCTCATGGCACACTAGAAAGTCCTTTGGGTGTCACTGCCCTATTCACTTCCCTCCCAAGATAGAGAGCCCTGGGGAACCGGTAGAGTCCTAGATATGTCCTCCTCCAGTTAGAATATGTTGGTGTAGTTTATGTATGTTAACACCTTTGCCAAGTAACAAATCCATAACCAAACTGAAACAGCCTGATGAATCATCAGCTAGGGTCTGTCTGTCCATTTGTGGGAATGCCAGGACCTGCTGCATTCACACAGGGGATGTGGGTGGTTGAGTCCATCTCCGAGTCAACAACCAACGTACTCAGCACCCAAAGAGTGCTCGCACTCTCTCACTCTCTCTCTCTCTCGCTCTCTTACCTCTCCCCCCACCCACTTCAGTCCCCCCTCCAATCTCTCTTTCTTACCCCCAACCCCATATAAAAATCAGGTCCTGCTAGCTTCTGGGCTAATTTATTTTTCTAGCAACAGTGCAAATGTCTAAGGCTTCCCTTTTATCATTCTAGGCAGAAGCCCATCCAACCATTTCTGTTCAAGACCAACCAAGATCTGCTTCTACTGTTTTGCTAGTGAGCTCCCCACCAATACTGTAAGGCTCAGTAAACTGCATACTTCTGTTAGGAAATGAAGGTACAAGGCTGCTTCTCTAACCCTATCTTGTATGGGTCTTTGTGTTTTCCTAATAGGGACTTAGATCTCTGACTTTTTTCATAGTTTGAAGCATGTTTAATTCAGACACAAACATTCATTCTGTCCATTCTGTCATCCACTTAAACCTGTCCAGAGCACATTGTTGTTTCCTGTCCTCCCTGTGAGATAAATGGTTAGCTTAGCTCTGATTTTCCACTCATCTTGCTTGGCCTCTGACTCTGAACTAGGAGGAGGGATGAGATGGTCTAAGAGAGGCTACACTGGAGAGAAAAACAAAATGAGGATAATTCTTCCAGAAAATGGCAGAACAGAAGTGTATTCTCTGCTTGCACATAGGTTGTTATTAGCACAAAATTTCCTGTAGCAGCATGACAATGTTCCAGAAGAGTGTGGCATTGCAAAAGCATGTGGGACATCCCATACCTTCACCGATTGTCTGCTCTGTGTACCAGGCAGCCTGATGGCAAGGCAAGGTCTGTGCATGGGAAGGACAAGAGTGACAAGAGACTACACAGAGATGGGGAGGCCACAGCAAGGTAGACCTGGAAAACAGAATGGGGGAAGAGTTGTGTTTGCCTGGAACCAGCCAAGAGTAAGTGGTGGGGCCAGATGGGAAAAGGGAAGCTTCTCTTGCTAGAATCTGCAGTCCTTTGACTCTTTTCTAACCATGGGGACCAGAGCAGCAGGTAATTGGAGGTTTTCCCAGTGGCTTGATAGAAGTGATCCTGGCTTTCCATTCAATGCCCATGTACCAGTTTCTGGAAAGCAAAGAATAACATTGGCTCTTCATACAACAGCATTGCACTGCCATCTGGGGTTTAAGTTGTTTTCTGATTTTGTCTCTGG
>NW_005841832.1:1785509-1795548 GCF_000455745.1 Alligator sinensis | reverse complement strand
CTACAGTCCAGTCCTGGCCTGTAACTGGTTTCATCCCTTATGTCTATGACCTTTCTTATATGTTCCATCATGCTGCATTTCTCCCCCACTCCTACAGCTGTTTGCCCACTGGGACTGTGGCCTTCCCCTCTTCTGTATTGACTGTCTCTCTCCTTTCAGGTGTCAAAAGCACATGCCCCTTGCTCTGCATCATCCCTGCAAATAAACCTGGATTTTAGCAATGCAGTGGATAGGGCATCTCAAAAGCTCACAACTGAGCAATTCCTTCCAGCTGGCTGGGACAGAACTTATAGTTTAGAAGGGGGCTTAAAAACCACTAGGTACTGAGGATTTATATCTGGCTGTGTTGCAGGCAGTGGAAGGTGCCCAAGACAGAAGCTCATTCTTCACAATTCCTGAGGAACTGCCTCTTTTAAGGAAAGGCACATGGTTGTGAGTTTCGGTGCATAAGGGATCTGACATCCTGTCACACTTTCAGCTTCTTTCATTTCTTGGAGATCTCAGAACAGCAGAGACTCCCTATGCCTGAAGAAGGGTGCTTGCACAAGAGAACTTGCAGAGAACTTTTTTCCAGTTACTCAGTTGGTCTAATAAAAGATATCATATCTGCCCAAAGAACCTTGCCTGCCTACGGGATCTAAGCATTTATTGCCAAGTCATAAGCAACAAATGGTCACAGCCCAGCATGAGCCATTGATGAACTTGTGAGTCTCTTTCACACCTACTTTCTTATGATCCTGTGATCCTTTGACGTTTCCATAAAATCTACCCCCACATTTTTCAACCCATGTTAGAACCTGGCTGAAAATTCAAGCATAAGCAATCCCTGAATGGAGTTGATTCAAAGCAGTTGATGCTCCACACCTGCCAGAAGCCTAAAGGAAAGTGTCCCCTTCTCTCTCCCCCCCTCCCCCCCATTCATTATTTTCCCTTTCTTAATGCCAGCAGAGTCTCTTCCATGGAAGTGACCACACAGGCTCAACTGATGGCAGCATGATGCCAGTTGCTCTAACCAGTCATACCTACCCCTTTTTCCCTGAGTTTGTGTAGAGTCGGCAATGGATGGACTTAGAATGGATAGTGTCAGTGAGGATGCGCTTAGGCACAGCATCACCTCCAGAACAGAATGACCTCTGCCTGTATTGAGACTATGTGCCAGGGCTAGCCCATTTATGAAGTGATTCATCACTGGCTGAGCATTGCTGGCAGGCAATCCTGCTATAATCAAAGTAATTCCTGCTATAATCAACCTTTACCAATTGCCTGTGTTTACACTATAGTGGCCAAGTCTTTTTTCATCTCTGCTGTCTGGCTTTGGTTCCAGCATATAAAGCATACAAACAATTCTTCTCCACTAGCATCATGGTTATGCAGACAGGGAGCTTACATAACCTAGGCCAGAAGAGGTCACCCACTCATGCATATCTGCTGCCTTCATCCCTGACATTTACTCATTTCAGGTACGTGGGTGTGAACTCCCACAGAGAGCATACTGAAAAGCACTTAGCAAAGGCAAGATCCTGCCTTGCCCAGACCCCCCTCCAGGGGAGTGGTGCCCCTTGGGGATCCACAGTAGCAGGATCATGCTGACTGCTTCCTCTGCATGTGGCAGCCTGGTTTGGCTCAGTGATCCAAACTGAGGTGTTGGCTCCCCAGAAGCAGCAAGAGGCAAGTAGTTTCTTGTGTTGTGGACTGCTGCTGTGCCCTGATTTTGTACAGTGGCACATGGTGACCTGGTATGGCTCTTACCCAGGGGTAGACAATTATTTGGACCCAAAGGCCACTTAGGGAGCTTTGGTAAGCTGTTGCGGGCTGGGCCAGCACCCCCCACCCTGCCACCATGCTGGGTCAGCACCTCCACCTCCCCAGAACTGCTCACCAAAATTCCCTTAGTGGCTCTGATCCACACTTGGCCAGGTGGATGGAATGGGGCCACATGCAGGTGAGGAGCTGCACCTGGGAACGGGACAGGAGGGCTGGGCTTCCTGTGGGCAGGGCCAGGTCTGGGATCACAGAGTGGTGACAACGCAGGGTCAGGGCCTGGGGCAGAGCTGCAATCTTGTCCCTGCCCACAGAACCAGAGCCTGTCACAGGGACATGCAAGCAGCACATCAGAGCTCTGCCTCAGGCTCCAGCCCCATGCTGTCACTGCCTTGTGATCCCAGCCCCACTCATCCATCCCACTCTGACACCACTCACCACCTGCCATGATCCCATCCCATCCAGGTGAGTCCCGCCCTTGGCAGTGGGTGCAGGTTGGATGGGCCAAGGTGCCCAGGGAGCAGGTTCAGGTCTCATGGTGGTGGCAACCAGAAGGAGCCACCACCACTGGGGCTGGTGGGAAGCAAGCCTGGTAGCCACACCACCCCAGCCCCGCTGCACACCCAGGGGTAGCGGGACCATCTGCATGTGCCGTAGCTCAGGCTTCCCCCTGCACCTGGGCTGGACAGGACAGAGGGACCCATCACAGGCTGGACAAAATCCCTTGGCAGAACAGATCTGTCACAACCAAATTAAGTAGTGCCCATGTCACAAGCAAGTAAAACCATTCAAAACAGTTTTGTTTTGCACTAGGTTAACTAAGGGTTAACTAACAAGATGATAGTAACAGGTTTTTTTGCTGTGCATGTCAAAAAGAAAATTATAACTGCGACACCAACATGAAATAGAACTTAGCCTTCTGTGCTGTACATAAATCATTATAATTGGTCAAAGAAACCAAGGAGTAACCCTGTGATAACACCCTAGCGAAGACCACTAGATAATTGGCGATTCCAATTAAATTTATGACGTGGCGAAAAGCAATTGGCTAGTACACAAACAAAACCCCAATACACTTCTGCAAAGAGGAAGAAGAAGGGGGACCTCCGTACGCACCTGGGAGACCTCTGACCATAGGCGTCAGAGTAACTGGCAATTTGATCACTTGCCAGTGCCCCCCCCTTCACGTCTCAACCCAATCTCAGACGTAAATCAATGACCCGCCGGCCCGACCTTCTGCCCGGCCACCGAACTCTTATGCAGACCGACCTACGAACTCTAAGCTGTAACTAACCAAGTATCTCTGACCTCTGTCTTTCACCACCTTGACGGCGTGAGTAAACAATCTTGCTTTGCAACCGATAAGCGTCCGCCTAATTAATTCCACTCCAAGCATCACAAGTACCCGCCTGACAGCCTTCTAAGGCCCCCGGACCGACCCTCTGCCGACCACTGCCCGGGTAGGAGTCAGGGAGAGCTGCTGGCCGGCTGCCCTGGGTCCCGACAAGATCCAGCCCACAAGCCATATTTTGCCCACCCCTGCTTACCTCACCAGTGAGCTAGGGTCCAACTCCCAGGTGAAACCTGGCATGAGAAATTAGAATGTATTAATTAAAACCTGTAATTTACTTTCTGGCCTGAAAGAGGCAGGTGGTTAGACTGCAGGTCTGGAATAGTCCTTCCTGACCATACAATCTGTAAAAGTGAGGAAGCTTCCTGACATACATCACACCCAATGAGAGCCAACCTGGTGCTGAATACAGAATATTGGGTGCAGGGGAGTGGATTGCTTCATTGGGACCTGCCCCACCACTATCCTGTGGACAAAGCAGACCTGCCCATGGCTATGTTTTTTCTGCAGGTATCAGAGCAGCATATATTCCTGTGGTAGCCCCAGTAGGTCTCTTTGTATACAACCATGGAAAGGAGACAATCCCATCTCCAGATAGTCTGCACATAAACACAGTGTACCATGCCAGCGAGTCAGTATGGTGTGAAGGTTTGCCAACTGTCTATACATTTATGCACAGTCTGTTAAAAAAATGGCTAAAAGCACTTCTCCATAAATTCCATAAATTCCATAAATATTTAGATGTCTGTCAAATTGCAGATGGTTGGCAGCCCTGCTCTTCTGCTGCTGCTCACTGGGACCTTCAGGTGTTTCCAGAAATGCTTTGGGTATTATGTATATGGGTTATTCCTTCCCTCTTGCTATTGGAGAAGGGGGCGGGACAGGAAAAGGCAGACCTGACTGTCAGGGAGTGTGTCCCAAGCGTGGGGGGAAGGCCTTGGAGTGTCTTCGCTCTGTGCGTGAATTCCCCACCCCCCCCACCCCTTCCTTGTGGCATGGTCGCGTCCCCTGCACATTCTACCACCTCCCTCCAGCATCTTGCACGCAGAGACTTGCAGCATTGATGGGCTGGGGTGAAACAGGCTCTTTGTAGATTATCAGTAAAACCAGTTGTCTTGACCCCCAGGGGTCCACAGACCACAGTTTGAAAACCACTGATCTATCAGAATGGCAAGCAGCTTTCCATGATGGTACTGAGGGTTTCTTTTAATTCCAAAGGCAATAGCTAAATTTTCTTCCTGTAGCTGGGAAAAACCCCATCTAGTTTTAATCAGTGACCTGACAACTTACCCAGTTGGCTGCTCCACAATGTTTCGCATGGCATGTGACAAAACTCTCCCTACCACATATGATGAAGCCATGACATGACAACATCATCTCTTAGGTAAAAAATAAAAGAGAGTTAAAAGGACTTGAGTAGTGCTTTAGACTCCCAGAAAGCTTGTTTATCTCTTCCTGGTACACAGGAAAATCCTTCCTCAGGAGCTGATAAAAAGGTACTAAAAATTCTGAAACATCTGAGAAAAACCTTTGATAATAATTGAATGTAACAAAATATGTTCATACCCTAGCTGCATACTGAATGGCCTTGATTTGTTCAGTTACCATGGCCTTGTGTCCCATAAGGTAAATCCCTCCCTTGTCTATTCTGTAACCCAGGAACACCAGTTTTGGTCTCTGGCATAAATATTTACTACGTTTCATACAACATCCCGCTGTCTCTATTCTCTGAAGGTCCTCTAGTGCTGGCCTGGGTTCAGCATCACTTCTATCTACACCTAGAATGTCATCACTTCTCCCCACTACCAACATGATACCTGTCAATGCGTTTTGGATGATCTCCTGGAAAATTCCAGGCGGTGGTGATAGTTCACATGGCCATCTATTGCACTGGGGTGGAGCCTCTGGAAGTGTTTGTTTAGTAGTAGTAGTATATTTCTTGATGTCCTGATCCAGTCTCATCTGCTGGTATGCCTGCAATATGTCCTGGTTACTAAATGCTGCATCCCCCTGATCCAACCACCAGAAAGTGCTCCATCCATGGATTACAATCTATCTTGCAGATTGGATTCAGTAACTTGGTCACCTTTTCCCATTACTCATGAAGATGGTCATACCAGGAAGGCTGGCTCTTCAGGGGGCAGGAGGCCAGCTACTTGTAGCTCCACCCACCTCCAAAAAGATATAATAGGTAAGCCACAGTACAGTAGTCAGTGGGTTTCAGATCAACAAAGAGGAGGGTCTTAAGGAGATTGCTGGATGGCTTACAAGTGGACAGCAGGTTTAGGAGCAAGAGACTAAAGTGGAGATACTATGGTACTGAACAAGGAAGATGGCTGGACCATTGGTGACTGGTAGGGGGGGCACATGCCCCCCCCCCCAGGCAGGGGGCCTCCTGCTGCCGCCAGTGGCTTCTGCAGGTGCTCGCCAGCCCCGTCCCCATTGCCACCAGCGGCTTCTGCTGGTACTCACCAGCCCTGTCCCCACTGCTAACACCAGCTTCTGTGGGGGGCCCCCCAGACTCAGGAGGCACCAGTCACCCATGGGATGGACTAAGGGAGAAAGCAGAGGAGACCAATAATTCTGGAACCAAATCAGTACAGCAGAGTCATGAAGGGAGAGACCCATGTCACAGGGCAATAGGTGTGAAAGTAGACAAGGAAATCTGTAGAGCTCAGCTATGGCAAAGCATAGCTAGTGCTGCAGCCAGCTTAGGCCCCGGGTTGGGCCCAGGGTGTCTCATACTGTCTGTAGTTCCTGACTGCCAGATGACAGCTGCTGTTTTGAGAGAGAGAAGCCATGAAAGGAACTGCTTAGAAATTCTGAAGCTGTTATAGGAATATATTGTGAATGTAGAGCACTGTGTACCATGTAAGAGCTAGGGCTGGGAGCCTGTGGCAGACCCAAAGTGTTTCTGAAAGAGCCAGGGAGCATCGAGACTCCAATCTCTTTCCTGTGTCTGAAATGCTGCTTTGCTTTCTGCTTTCTTCCCTATCTGGGGCTGTGTTCCTTGCCCCTCCCCAGTATGCTGTGTGCACGGCCAGAGGCTACTGATGCCACTTGTGATACGTGTTGCAGAAGGCTACCCGTGCTTTAAGTCCAGGCTAGTTTTCATGGCCTCAAAAAAGAGACTGAAGGTGAAAAAAGGAGGGAGGACATTAACTGACCAGAAGATTTCCAAGTACACTACACTTACATAAGTGCCTATGGTTAAACAAGACAAAAGCCGTCTGCTCTGGGGAAGTCATAAAGCCATGCTGAGTCTGTAACAGGAAAGCCACCTACCTCAAGCCTAGTTTGCCTATCATACCTTGATAGGGGCAGATCTAGATGGGGTGCAGTGGTGTGGTTGCACCCCTGCTTTGGACTGGTCCCTGCTGCTGAAGCCTCTGGGGACTTCCCCTCCATGCTCAGAGGCACATCCCCTCCTGTCCGTGCCTCCTCCAGTAGCTGCTGAATTCCCTGCTGTCCCAGGGGCAGCGTAAGCTTCAGTGATGCTGCTGCCCACTCCAGCTGGGTTGCACAGGGTCAGGGCTCACCAAGGACAGCAACAGCAGCAGTGGCTTTCTGCCCCTGCCCCTGTGGGGACCAAGCAGTGTCGGAGAACCCACCTTCTCTCCACTGCTGCTTCCACTGTCCCCAGCTAAGCCCAGACCCCAGGCAGCCCAACTGGAAAGGGCAGGAGCAACTCTGGAGCTTCTGTGGGACATCAGGGAAAGCAGCAGTGAGTGGAAGAACAGGGGACTGGAAGGGGAGGGGAAGACTTACCTGCTTTGGAAACTTTAAAAAGTCCCCAGAGGTTGCCACAGCATGTTCTGCTGGTAGATTGTGGAGGAGGAGGCTGGGAGTGAGGGTGCAGCCACCCCTGCAGCTCAGGTGGCTACTCCTGCACCCCGCTGTGCCAAATCTTGGATCCACCCCTGGCTAAAAATCATCAGCCTACTCCTTTGTATGGGACTGGTTACAATATCAGAAACAAAGAGATAAAAATTCAGAAGACTTGCCTTCAAGCTTCACTGTAGAATATAGTAGGAAGAAGAGTAAAGGTGAACATGTAGCCTTTCTGGACCCCCAGAATATTCAAAGTGTAGCTATGACAACCTTTTTGTTCATTGATACATAACTAGTGTACTGTTACAAGTAAGTCTAAAGGCAAATTCCTTGTATTTCTGGCTGAGATCTAAGTACAAGCTTCAGACCTAACAGTGCCACCTGCTGATAAGCTCATTTGCTGGACTAGCAGAATCTATATTTTACGTAGGACAGAACTGCAGGAGACAATTAGTATCAGCTAAACCTAGGCCTTAAGAAAGACATACCAATTAGTGGAAAAGGCTACCAATAATTTAGCCATTGACAGAGCAGACACCTTTCCTTGCCTCTATATATGCAAGACATGCACCTGGCCTTCTTGTTTGGGTCTATTCTAAATTGTTAGGGTGCACCTGTTTCTTTGTACTGTTATATTGTTTTTGATATTTGGATTCTAAATTTATAGTCAAAGCTCATTCAGAGAGCAAGTTTTAGTGAAGACATGGACCCATTTGCAGCTAGAATAAGCAGGTGGTGGTGGTGGTGTGTGTATGTGTCCAATCTGTATGCCCTAGATTGGAGTTAGGCCTGTGTAATTTAATGTCACTATTTCATTAACAGTAGCACAAAATAGTAGTAGATTGTGGATGCTGTATGACTTAGAGGCCATCCTCTCTCCACATTACACCAGGGAAGCTGAAGCCATTAGAGGATCTTTACCTGGTAGCCCCTGGGTTAATCATTATGCATGAGTCCAAAAGTACCACTCAGAGGCCCCTTACTCTACCGTCTAGACATATGACAGGGTTCCTGTTTGGGGATGGATCCAGAGGACACTGGGGGGATTTAGTCTCTTGGAGGCTAGTTTCTACCAGTGATGTACACCAGGGAAATCAGGGACTGGCTTGCATAGATTTATTCTTATTCTGACATTTAATATATTATCATGAATGCTGCAGTGTAGAAAGAGCATCACTGCACTCTAAGCCCAAATTCTGTTTTGAACTCTCTGGGCCAGTTTCTGACTGGTGAGTATACTGCCAGGAAAGCCAGCAGCAGAGGAGAAATAGACCTGAACTTTTGCAGAGCTCAGCCCAAAGGCCTAGCACTTTGGACTGTCATTCTATGGGGGACAGTCTAAAATAGGGTCATGGATACAAGCCGGGGGTTTTTTAACCTGTTTCCTTGATCCAGGAACAAGCTGTACTCTTATGTAACTCCTACTTGAGCAGGAATCTTCTGCTGGCTGTGAGGGATAAGGGCTGCACGTACAGCCACAGGCACCCAGGTACACACACAGTCAGGCTACTTCCATATCATTAACATGTGTGATCAGTTGTTCCTATATCCACATATTACTTGAAGATTTCTTCTTTAAATATGGAAAGCAACTGATAGTTCAAATTCAAGCTTTGTTTATGTTGGCACCACTCCCCCCGCCAACATATTGCATCTACTTACAGGAAAATTGGGATGGGCTCACTGTGTTTATGTCAAGAATGATCTTGCTGCATAGCTTCTATAGGTAGATGGGTACCCCTAGCTGCTATGGGCATGACTGACAGCATAGGAGTTGGAGCTAGTCATGGGCCTAAGATTTTGAAAAGAGGGGTGCATGTGGTATGGTGTATCATCATGCAGGATCTGGGTCTGGATCGGGGTTTTCTGTTTGCCATGGAAAAATGCGGATTTTCTCCTTTAAAGGAGAAAAATGTGGGGAACAGCAAGTTTCCCATTGCAGGCTGGCAGAGTTCCAGCCTGCAAGGGGCTGCTTGGGGCTGGGGGGAGCAGAAGGAAGCCAATACAGCAGGGGACACCACATGCATGCGTACGTGCAAACAGTGCACATAGCTAACAATAGAACCAGGCACGGCAGCGGAGAGCAGCTCCTGCAGCTGCTTGCAGGTAAGTCGGGGTTGGGGGAGGGGGGGAGCGAAGATTGAGGTACCGATGGAGCGGGAGGGAATAAGGCAGGGTTGGCGGCTAGTGCCAGGTGCGGCTTGGGTGCTGCCCAGGGCCAGGGTGAGAATGTATAGCCATGGGGCCCAGCTCAGGGAGCAGGACAGAAACATGGATGGCTTGTCTGGGGAGGGCTGACTCCCTGCCACTGCACACTCCTGGGGAGAGGGGTATGAGGGGGGCATGTGCCCCCCTCCCCCCAGATTTGTGCACAGGGCAGGGGCAGATGCAAGCTGCCCACTGTGGAGCTTAAGGCTCCCCACCCTGCTGCACTCCCCCCAGGGCCTCCATGTCCAAGCGGGCAGGACCTGGTGCAGCAGAGCAGAGAGGCTCAGTGCTGCTGCCAACCAGAGCCTCGTGCCACCTATGCCACCATGGTGAGGTGCCCTCTGCCCATCCAGCAGCAGCAAGGGTCATGACTCCGCACCACCACTGCTGCCCCTACTGCTACCAGGTGGGCAGGGGGCACCTCACTGTGACGGTGCTGCTGGCACAGGGCTCTGCTGGGCCACAGAAGCCTCTGGGGAGAGGTCAGTAGGGCAGGGAGCCCCAAGCCCAGCAGTGGGCAATCCACATCCTCCCCTGCTCCACTCTGGCTGCAACAACTGCTGCCTCCCACACATGGCAGCTCAGGCACTGCTTGGGGAGGGGGGCAGGGGGGACATGGGACTGCGGGCCCTGGCCCTGATCCCATAGCCCTGGCAGGTGGGGGCCCCCTCTGGCAGTGCTGGCGGAGGGAGGGGAGTTGGGGGGGCAGAAGGCTGCAGGGGGCAGGGGCTACAGGTCATGAGTGAGAAGCACCAGCAGGGCTGGCAGGTAGGGGGAGGTAGGTTGGGAGTGATGGGCACCAGTAGGGCCAAGGGGCTGCACGTTGGTAGTGAGGGGCACTGGCAGGGCCTGGGGGCTGTGGTTCAGGGGGGAGGGGGAATGGCAGGG
>NW_005841832.1:1777410-1785495 GCF_000455745.1 Alligator sinensis | reverse complement strand
TGGGGAGTGAGGTGCACCAGCAGGGCCCAGGGGGCTGTGGGTGGGTAAAGAGGGCCACAGGCAAGGTCCAGGGGGCTATGGGTTAGGAGTGAGGGGCAACAGCAGCATCCAAGGGGCTGTGAGGGGAGAGAAAGGGGCACCAGCAGAGTTGGGAGCCTGCAGGTTGGGCGTGGGGGGCACCAGCAGGGCTGTGGGTGGGGAGTGAAGCATACCAGCATGGGCAGGGGCAACCACAAAGTATGGCTGACAATGTAGGATTTCAGTGTTCTGTGCTAGCTGGAGCTCCCTAAGGGATGAGGATTTCATGCCTACATAAATAGCATTGCTATTATCTGGTAGAAAATTGACAACAACTTGAATAATGAAGTCCAAACTGCTTTCTCCCAGGATGGGGCAGTCTTTTTACCAAATGAAGATGCTAGCAACATCTCTGAGGGATGCCTTCTATGTAACATCTTAGTGATAGTAAGGATTTGGTGTGCTTATACATTGTGGACTGAGAAATACACCCTGGCTGAAAACCCTTCCACTGCCACTGATCTCTGTCTTGCCTGGGCTCAGCTTTGGCCAGCTGCCCTTCAACCCTTCAACCCAGCAGCAGTAAAAGTGCTGTGGTCATGCATGAAAAAGCATTCATAGAGCTGTGTGTCATCCACATGTTGTGGGCACTTGAGCCCTTGTCATCTTTCCATTTACCTAGTGGCTACATGCAGATGTTGAATGGGACTAGAGAGGAAATCAGCTCTGTGGGACTTGACAAATAAGAGGCCTAGTAGCTAAGGAGCTATTTCCCATCACTATTCATTAAGGTGTATTTCTTCAGAAAGGGCCCAAACAATTTAAGCACTTTATTATGAATCTCTACTACCTTTGTCAGGTTGGGACAGCAGTATCCCATGTCTAAGACTACAGAGAGACCCAGGAGGATGAGGCTAGCTCTCAATGAAGGAAAGACAGAAAGCAAAAATTTTCTATCATTTTTTAACAACCATCTTTGTAGTGACTTGTGCTTATCTCCCACAGAGTAAATAAAATGGGAGTACAACATAGCACAAAGCAATTTGAACAGGTTTGTTCTAATGAAATGTGAAGCTGTTTCTGAGGAGCTTGCTGAACTGTTCCAGCCCCTAACCTTCTTGCTAAAGAAAGAGTAGGTGAAAATCAACCAATTTGGCTCCAGTCCTAGCCCAACCAATCAAAGAAGCATTAGCTGCACTTAATGGGTAAATCAACATTAAGCAGACAGGAGCTGGTGCAATTGTTAAAGATCATACAGCATGTCTTTCTAAGAGCAGCCAGGCTGATGGAAGGTTTCCAGGACTCCATTTTGACCTCCAAATGAAGGCATAATTGGTCTTTAAAGCCACTCATGTAATTACACACACTTTAATGAAGCATGAAAAAGACAACAATCTTGACCCTTGGCTTGGAGAGAACAAAGTGAGCTCATCTTTCTCAGACAACGGAGCCAGGCTTTATTCATCCTTCTTACCATGAAACTTTCTTCCAACTCCTTGTAGCTGAAAGCTGGCTCCCAGACCTTGGCGGCATCTTCCTTGCTTCTCTTGGGGTTTCATGGGCAGCATAGAAGCCAGATGAAAACTTGGCATTTCCATTTAATCAGATGTGTGGGTAAAAAATAATTGTGGAAGCTGTAGGATCACAATTCCAATCCTGTGCCCCAATACATGGGCAAATCTCTCTCCTAACTAACTACCTTTGCACCTTCCCCTGAAACATGGGGAACATTCCTCTCCCACTCCTGCTTGCCCTTGGTACATAAGTTGTTGGCTTTTTGGGTTGCTTTGTGGGTTACAGAGTAAATCCAAATGCATGAGTGAGATGGTGTGCGGCAACCTAGAGAAATAGCAAGAGTTGCAGTAAATGTTATTATACATATTCAAAGCACAGCACACAAGCTCTCATGGATTGGCAAGGAGCATTGACCTTATTTTAATTGTAAGTGTAACAGCTGGTGCTGGATTTGCAGCAGAGCTCAGGATCCCTGCAGAGACAGAGCTGGAAAGTTTGCAGAAAGTTGTTGCTTGCAAGAGCATATGCCTGTTTTTGATCGGCTCCTGAGGCAGGAGAGGGAAGGGAACTCAGCCCTGGGGACTCAGCCAGGCTCAGAGAAGGGAAGGGACCCAAGGACCACAGAGCTGGGGGTGGAACCGCCCTGCAGCCTGCCTGTGAAAGGAACCTGCCCTTAGTGATGGTAAGAAGATAACCTGATATCCTTTTCCCTCTGTGAGGCAGAAGGACCTGTGTGAAGGAAAAAGGGTGGTGAGGTAGACTTGCCTAGGAGGGCAGGGTGTTGATCTGGGAATGCTCTGCGGAGAGTTAACTGAGAACCAGCCTGGGGCCGGGTGGGTGAGAAACCCAGGGTTGTTTCAGTTATCAGCACAAGGGGCTGTGTCTGGGATTTGGAGAAGATGCTTTTGGGGAGCGGGGACGGTGTGTGTTTCTCTGCAGATACCACAGACAGCCGGAGCAGAGGAGAACTTCTCTTCCCCATGAGGCTCTAGCAGAGAGCAGGACTTTCTGAAGCAGCAGCACCAGCCATGGGTATTGTGCTGCCTGTGTGAAGGAGAGCTGTGTTTGTGTTAACCAAGTGTGCTCCTGCTCACTGGAGTCTCAAGGTTTTAGCTGGGGAGTTGTACTGAGGGTGTCTTTGATTCAATTGGTACAGTGTTTTAGTTCATTGATACCTGCCTTTGACAATTCAATCATTGATATCCTGTTCTGCTATTAACCTAATTCATATGTTGACTGTTGTGTAAATAATAAACTGTGTAAATAGTTAGACTTTATGTACTCCAGTATGTGGGGAAACTGCAGGAAAGCACTCCACAGAGAGGTGGCCCGAGGTTGACCGAGGCTATTTGACACCCCAGGACCCTGAATCCAGAGGGTAGCCACCAACCGGTAGCACATAAGAATGGCAACATTGTAATGGATCCCTGCTGTTCAGGAAGAGTTCCTGTGAGGTGTGAGATCCATCAGGCATGCAGAGTGGCACGTGGGGATCTATACACCTCTACAAGATGCAGGATGCATCACATCTGTAATCAACCAGTCTGTGTCATACTGGCGCATCAGCACAGCGTGTACCACATTTGTGGTCATCCACGGGCTGGTCCTATGACCCAACAGGTTCAGAGAAGGATCTTTGTTATCCAAGCTAAATATTTGTTTTCTTTTAAATAATCCTTTTTCATAGTTTGGATTGCTCTCTGGTGTTCTGTTCAGTTGTAGGAACAGCAGAGTTCATAGGATTTTATTCACAAAGTGATGCCTTGCAAAAGTGTTCTTGTCTCTGGAGCAGAGCAACAGTCCAGTTTTGCTAATAACTTCTAAAGGTGTGTCATATCTTCTAAATAGCGATTGGCAGTGTCTGACACGCACTGGTTGTATCTTCAGGTTAGGATATGTCTGTGCATTGTTAATAGCAGTCAACCAAATCTGCCCTTTGAAATTCAAGCAGGTTCATGCTGGTTTCTTCCAAGCTGTGAAAGGACCTCATGTGGTAGCACTGATTCCTTTTGATTTTTGCTTCTGTAGGTCTGACCTGTCTCCCAAGACTGAGATGCATCTTCAGTCAGATTACACTGATCAGACCATAAAATAGCCTCTTGAGCTCTTCTGTTATATAGTTCTGCTCCCAAATGATTCTCAAGAATAGTAGCCAAGATCACTTTGCCAGTCCTTTCTGGTAATAGGATTCTGCCTCTTTCAAAGACAAATCCATCTCACACGTTCACTATATTCCTTTAAATATAAAATGCCATTGATTTGAATATAAGATGTACCCACATTTTCTGACTCTAAATTTAATTAAAACATTCTAAAACACAAAATAAAGACCCATTTACAGAGAAACAACTTCTACAGCATGCACATCAAACACAAACTCCTCATTTGAATTTAAGATGCAGGCCATTTGTGGAACCAAATACTTCACTGTAAAAAGTGGATCTTCTATTCAAAGAATACTGTTTCTTTTTTCTTGGACCAATATGCGTATAGCTCCTCTACTGCTTCAGATCTCTTTCCTGGCCATACTTGTAAAATATTTACCCCCTGAAATTCCTTCAATTTCTATTCTGATATTATCAAATAGGAGTCATGAGATGTACCACAGCATCAGCTTCTTCTGAATTTATCCCTTCACCATTCAACATATGTGAGATCTGGGTAAGGCATCAGCAACAGTTAACTCTCATCTTGATCTATACACCAAATCTAGAAATCATGGCATCCAGCTATACTTGCCAGAATTCACTACTGACATCAAAGACAGTGAAAACTATAGCTTTTGCTCATGTATAAGTGGTAACTTCTACTGCAGATAGTTGAAAATATTCCCTTTATATTCCTTTTTGAAATCTTTTGGGTATTCTTCAACTCACCCTGATTTGTCTACAGTTGTGATAGAACCAATCCAATGCTTTTTATAATTTGCACCTGTTCCATACATTGCATTTTTTTACACTTATCCCTGAACACCTTTAGGAATTTTATAAGGTTCATGCATTGCAGGTGGCACTTGTGAGTTTATCTCCTATGGTGTGTTTACTAGGGCTATGCAAAACAGCACCATTTTGTTTCAACTTCCATTTCGATGTTTCAATGGGACAGTGTTTCGTTTCAAGTTTCGTTGTATTTTGAAACCACTGTGCCGTTTTGTTTCATCGAAACTGTTTTGTTGTTTCAACACTGTTCCGACGTTTTGCCCATAGGCTATAATGGGAAACCAGGAAACTGCCTATAACTTTGTCAGTTCTTGCCTGATTCAGATGGAACTTGCTGGGATGGTAGCTCCTTCTGAGGCCATGAAGCCTGCCAAGATTCAAGGACATAGATGAAGGGGTTTCTGGGAAACTGCACCTCAAATTCTTGAAAGCAAAACTTGTGTCACGGGTATGTGTTAAGACAGAGCAGGGTAAAAACTGTAGGGATAGTAGCTGCTGCTGAGGCCACAAAGCCTGCCAGCTTTCAAGGAGATAGGTCCAGGGGTTTCTGGGAAACTGCACCTCAAGCTGCTGACAAGCAAAACTCATGTCACATGTGTGTGCGAAGGCACAGCAGGGTGAAAACTGAAGGGGTGTAGCCCCTGCTGAGGCCATGAAGCCTGCCAGGTTTCAAGAAGATAGGTGCAGGGGTTTCTGAAAAAGTGCACCTCAGGCTGCTGACAAGCAAAACTCGTGACATGGGTGACAGAAAGCAGGGCAGTTCAAACAATGCTGCCTTTTATGCTGTTTTTCCATCCCTCCCCCAGAGCACTGGGATTGGAAGAGACCTCAGGGAGGAACCACAGTCACTGGCCAGCTACACAGTCAATACGAGAGCAGTCTTTCCGCCCTCTTCCCCCTCTCTCTCCTTACTTTCTGTTTCCCTGCAGGCAAGCCCAGCTTGAGTTTTGAAACTTGAAATGTTTTGAAACTTTCAAAAATTTCAACTGCCATCGTTTCATTTTGAGGCTGTTTCTTTGATTTGTTTTGATTTTGCTGTTTCGAGCTCGAAACAAGTCAAAACAGCCTCAAAATGAAACAGCCAGCGAAATTTCGCACAGCCCTAGTGTGAAGCACTCGGCAAGCACTCGAAGCCTTCAGCTATATCCCTGGAAATGTAGATCTGGGTTGGGGGACCAGCAGTGCAGTTGCTCTTCTCCTTGTCTTCCCTTCCTCCCCTGCACTGAATTCAGTAGCAAGGAAAAAAATTAAATTAACAGTGGCAGCACTTAAACCCTGCACTCTATAGCCTCATGAAAACAGTGGATCCAGTTTTGCTCATGCTGATCAGCTGGAGAGCTCATAGAGCTCACTGCCCATGTGGAGCTCCAGCAAGAGCTTAAACTGGCCAGTGGTGAGGTCAGAGCTCAGTGCACATGCATGGCACAGACCAGGGTGGGTCTGACCATGCTTCTCTCACCTCACTCCTGGCTCTGCTGCTTTATTCCTGCCACCTTCTACCTATCCTGCCACTGTGCCGCCCCCAGCCCGCACTGGATGCAGTCATCTTCACCCACGGAGGCCAAACAACACATAATGTTAGAGACATCATATTGGCCTGTTCCCCATATTAGTTTAAAAAGTCATTAGTTTGTGATTAATAATAAATAGATTCATTTTTCACCTGGGAAGACTCAATTCTCAAGCCTCCAATGGAGTTTGGTCCCAGGTTTGTAAGGTCACACCCCTTGGATTTCTTGATGAGTTCTTCTTCACAGGCCTGCTTTGCACTGTATTACAGTGATGAAATGTTATAAATGAATCTGGGCTGGGATAAATCTGAAGATGGTCATGACAGCTCATGCCAAGCCATGGCTGATTATGACCTGGTAGCTAATATATATGTATTATTTGTACAGAAATAAGCCTGATTTATCCTGACTAATTACTCACATGTGTGTCAGACTGAGTAGAATTTATGGAATTGTGCTCCCACAAATTTGTGTAAATTTTAGTTTGTGTAAACTTTGACCCCTGAGAGTACTGTCACCTCAAGCTTTGAATTCCTGGGAGATTATAGCACCACACACATCCAATGCACCCTGTTTCCAAGCTTATCCCTTGGCACAGGGGCTCTATTTTCCTAAGAATGACACTGGCAAGTCTGGAGATTCAGTGATGTTTAGGTAAATGGCATACCAAGGACAAAGCCATATGCCCAGGCCTGTGCAGCTTATCTCAGCTCTGACTTTGCATTCTTCCTGCAGGATAGAAGTCCATGTCCTGCTCACCAGAAGACAATGATGTTTCAGAGACAAAACATACCAGGTGAGTATGACAGCAGATTTTTTTTCTCCAAGAAAACATTGAGAGCAACAAGAAAAAATAGAGCAGAATTATGTTCGACAAGAAAACAAAGGAGCCAAGTTATTTAATGCAGCTGGAAATATGCTTAGATCTCCCTTAGCTGTGGATGAGCCTTGGCCTGAGGAAATGTTTACATGTGGGGATAATTAATGGGATAGAGAATTTCCATTACACGTTTGCTGCAGAAAAACCACTGACTAAAATGTTGTTTTATAAAACCATCTGACGTGATCTGTTCCACCATCCTCCTAACAAAGTCACGTATTTTTAGCACATGCACTGTGTTGCACTTGTTCTGCCCATGTAAGGAGAAAGTCACCAAGCCTAGAGATATCAGGAGTACATCTGTGTGCGGAATCACATTCCTGAATGATTGCCACAGAGATGTTGTTTTGCTGCTTATTGTATCTGAAACAAGAATGGAGACTTGGCTGGCCTGCACTCAAGAATGAGGTGAAACAGTCTAGGCCTACCTATCTGTGAGACCCTCAGGGGCCTTGTGATCTAGGGAGGGTTGAGATGGTATCAAAGTAATAAGAACCTAGAACTGGAAGGGACTTCCTGTGTCACCATGTCCTATCCCTTGTTCTATGGTCCCTGGTCACCATGTCCTAACTCCTGTTCATAAACTGAGCAAGCTCCTCTCAAAACCCATCAAATTTTTGGTCCCCAGTACCCATTTGGAAAAGCTCTTCTGGAATCTAATTTCTCTAATGATTAGGAATCTTAACCAATTCATCTCTATTTGTTCTTGGGGTAGTCTTATCCTTTAGCTCTTCCCCCTCCCTCTTATTTACCCACCCCATGTATATAGAAAAGACAGTCATATCCCCCTCAGCCTTCCTTTAATGAGATTAAACAAGCCAATCTCTTCTAGTTTTCTTTTGAACAATAGGCTCTCCATTTCCCTGGTCACACTAGTAGCCTTGCTCTTTACTTGTTCCAGTCTCCATTCATCTTCCTCTTACAGAGATTACTAGACTTGTGCATATTGTGCCAAGTGAGGTGTCTCCAGCAAGGTGCCTTGTATTATGGTATTAGTGCCCCACTATCTCTGCTGGAAATATGTCAACAGATACATACTTGCATTTTTCACATCTGTGGCTCATACTGACTAGGACTGCACAAAGCTTCAGTTCCTGATTTGATTTGGCAGAGATTCGGACCAATTCTGTGGCTGAATCTCCGAATCCGAATTGAATCAGAGGACCCTTTAATCTCTCTGAATCGAATCGGAACCCTCCAAATCGATTCAGGGAGATTGGGA
>NW_005841832.1:1714827-1777385 GCF_000455745.1 Alligator sinensis | reverse complement strand
TTCGGACATAGAGACAGCTTCAAATGTTTTTTCTACATACATCTAGGTGGCAGGGGCTCTGAACACTGCGGTGCTGGGGCAGATGCAGCGTCCCACAGAAGCACGGGGGCTCCCCAGTGCGCTTGGCAGCAGACCCAGAAGTGGACCAGAAGCACTTCCGGTCCCAAGCTCCGTGAATGGTGCCTCCTGGGTCTAGGGGGGGGCACCCAGAGTCCCCCCATGACCAATCGCTGAACTGGGGGGGAGCACAGGGGGGGCCCACAGCGTGCTCCCTGGCAGACCTGGAAGTGGACTAGAAGTACTTCCAGTTCACCACCGAGCATGTGGAGGACACCCCCCCACTCCCCGCACTCCTATGGGACACTCCATCCGCCCCAGCATCGCACCATTCATGAGCCATGCTGGTACCTCAAGGTATGTTGAAAAAACATTTAAAGCTGTGTCTGTGTCCGAATCGGTGTTTCTCTGAATCAGCATCAAATCTTCAGATTCGGATTCAGCCAAATCAAATCAGGGACAGTGATCCAAATCAACGAATCGAATCACTGTCCCTGATTTGGGCTGAATCTGAATCGAATAGGGCCCGCTTTGCACACCCCTAATACTGACCCTTTGAGGAACTAGCATCAACACGTTTTTCTTTTCCCTTATCATTTCCAAATGATGAATCCCCATCCTTTAGCAGAAATTCTTGTTCATTCCCATGTGCATTTCTTTGCACTTAATATTATTAAATTTCAACCCCTTTTTATTGCTCTAGACTGTCAAGGTCAGCCAGTTTTTCCTGTACAAGAGGTTAGTCATTCTTTGTACTGATGATGTCTCCAAACCTTGAGTCATCCATAAATTTCATTAGCCACTACTTTTTGTGCCAAGATCCTTAATGGAAGTATGATGCAAGATCAATCCCAAAATGTATCTTTGGGAAATGCCATTCACAGCCTACCTCAACTCCTTTCAGTACAATCTGATGTTATGTCCCTGTTAGCTAGTACCTTACCCACCAGTACAGAGTCTACAAGAAAAACTAAGGTGCACTCAAGGAAGGAAATCTGTGAACTTAATAAATGATGCTTGCAAAGCGTCTATAAACTTCGTATGAGAGCATATGTTAAAGATATTGGTAGTTGCTTACACAGGATCAAAACTGTATCTTGGGATAACCTGTCATTGTTTGGAATCTCCATGTCTTCAGCTTGGTGAATGTGTAATGTGTGAATGTGTAGCCCTATGGGGGGAAAAACAAGTGAGATCACTCACCCTAGCACTTGTACACACTCCCACAAAGCCTCCCCCGTCCAATGTGAGAACTGTCATACTGGACCAGACGAAGGTTCTATCTACTCTACCTTCCTGTCATCAACAATGGAAAGTCATGGATATAGGCTACATCTTGTGCTGCCGCCCAGACAGGTTAGCTTTCTAAGTGCTCATCACTAGGGCCAGACATTTAACATAGTCCAGCTTCCAAGGTGCTCCCAGTATGCTGAGCTCTTGAGAAATCTTGCCATCAAATAGATCTTTTGCCAGGAATAGACTCATAAATGGGGGGGGGAAATAGCAGTGGTTCACTTGTCTTTTTCTCTGCTTCAGGTATATGCTGAAGTCCATCTCCCTTCAAGTGTCTAAGAGAAGCCTCTCTCCCTCCAAGTTTCTAAGTGAAGCCTCTACAGGCAAGACAGAACAGGAAGGAAAGGCGGGGATTGGCGCCCTAGGTCAAAGAGCAATACACAACCTCTACCAGCAGGATGGGGTCAGAGGAGGGGCAGGCTGAAGTGCTCTGGGTCAGGATACAGGGGGGTCATGGGGAAAGGGACTTAACGGTGGGGGTCTACTACAGACCTCCCAACCAAAGGGAAGAGCTGGACTGGGAATTCTCGGGTCAGCTTGCGGAGGCACTTAAGGCAAGGGATGTAGTTGTCATGGGTAATCTAAATTACCCAGATATCTGCTGGGAGGAGCAGTCAGCCAGGTCAAACCGCTCACGGAGGTTCCTGGCCGAGATACAGGACCTCCACTTAACCCAGGAGGTGCGCAGTCCTACCAGGGGGAATGCCCTGCTGGACCTGGTCCTGGCCACAGGCAATAACCTGGTAAAAGGGCTCCAGGTCCTCGACCACCTGGGTGATAGTGACCATCGCTTGCTGGAATTCACCATCCAGCACAGGGTGTCAAGAGCCTGCAGCAAGGCGGTAGCCCTAGACTTTAAGAGGGCCAACTTCAATGAGTTGAGGAGATTAGTGGGAGAGGCGCTGGGGTCCTCGAGAGTGGGGAACCTCAGTGCCCAGGATGAGTGGTCATTCCTTAAAGAGACGATACTCAGAGCCCAAGGGGTGACAATCCCAACAAGAAGCAAGCGGGGCAAGAGTGCCCAAAAGCCCCCCTGACTCACCAAGGGCATTCGTGAATGCCTAATTGCCAAAAAGCAGGCACACACCCGGTGGAAACGAGAGGCTATCACCAAAGAGGAGTATGCCTCCACTGCTCGGGTCTGTAGGGGGGCTGTTAGAAAAGCTAAGGCAGATACTGAGCTAGGGCTAGCATCAAGGATCAAAGATAATAAAAAATCCTTTTTTAAATATATAGGGAGAATGAAGAAGGCACCGGGTAATGTGGGGCTCCTGCAGGATGTGCTTGGCAATCTGGTGGTTGCACCAGAGGAGAAAGCAGACCTCTGAAACAAATTCTTCGCCTCCATTTTCCTGTGCAGGGACCGGAACTCCCCGACCAAGATTCCAGATGGACTCAGGAGAAATACCACCAGGCCTAAGGTCGGGGAGGACTGGGTTAGACAGTTTCTGGAGGGGCTGGACATGTTCAAATCAGTAGGTCCAGATGCTCTCCACCCCAGGATGTTGAGGGAATTGGCAGGGGTTATTGCGGGGCCCCTGTCACGGCTTTACGAGCACTCGTGGTGCTCTGGCCAGGTGCCAGATGACTGGAAGAATGCCAATGTGGTCCCCATCTTTAAAAAAGGGAAGAGGGAGGACCTGGGCAACTATAGGCTCATTAGTCTTACTTCAATCCTGGGGAAACTCTTTGAGAAGATTATCAAGGAGCACATCTGTGAGGGGCCAGCAGCAGGGATGATGCTCAAGGGCAACCAGCACAGTTTCATTGGGGGCAGTTCCTGTCAGACCAATCTGATTGCCTTCTATGATCAGGTCACAAAAGCATTGGACACAGGTGTTGGGGTGGATGTAGTCTTTCTGGACTTCAGCAAGGCATTTGACACTGTCTCCCACCCTGTTCTCATTAAAAAACTAGATGACTGTGGCATTGATGCCTACACAGTCACATGGATTGCAAATTGGCTGAAGGGTCATACTCAGAGAGTAGTGGTGGACGGGTCTTTTTCAACCTGGAGGGAAGTGGGCAGTGGAGTCCCCCAGGGCTTGGTCCTTAGGCCCACATTGTTCAATTTCTTTATTAGTGACTTGGATGACGAGGTGAAAAGCAGACTGTTTAAATTTGCTGATGATACCAAGATTTGGGGTGAGGTGGACACGCTAGTAGGGAAGGACAGATTACAGCAGGACCTGGACAGGTTACAGGGGTGGGCTAACAAAAATAGGATGGGTTTCAATACTGACAAGTGCAGGGTGCTGCATTTGGGCAGTAGGAACCAGCAGCACACTTATAAGCTGGGAAACTCCCTTCTCAAGAGCATGGTGGCAGAAAGAGATTTTGGAGGCATTATTGACTCCAAGATGAACATGGGCTGATAATGCAAGGTCACGGTCAGTAGGGCTAACTGCACCATGTCATGCATCCACAAATGCATCTCAAGCAGGTCCAAGGAGGTGATCCTCCCCCTCTACGCGACACTGGTCAGGCCACAGTTGGAGTACTGTGTCTAGTTCTGGGCACCGCACTTCAGGAGGGATGTGAACAGCATTGAGAGGGTCCAAAGGAGGGCCACCCGCATGATCCAGGGACAACAGGGCAGACCCTACGAAGAGAGTCTATGGGACCTGAACCTGTTCAGCCTTCACAAGAGAAGGCTGAGGGGGGACCTGGTGGCCATCTATAAACTCACTAGGGGGGACCAGCAGGGTTTGGGAGAGACCTTGTTCCCCCGAGCACCCCCCCAGGGTAACAAGGAATAACGGCCACAAGTTGTTAGAGAGTAGGTTTAGTGTAGACATCCAAAGGCACTACTTCACAGTCAGGGTGGCTAGGATCTGGAACCAACTTCCAAGGGAAGTGGCACCCTCCTACACTGGAGGTCTTTAAGAGGAGGCTTGATGTCTACCTGGCTGGGGTCATTTGAGCCCGGTTTTCTCTACTGCACAGGGCAGGGGGTCAGACCTGATGATCTACAAAGTCCCTTCTGACCCTACATCTGTGAATCCCAGGAGTAGTGGATAGAAAACATGATACATGCTGCTTCAGATCAGGGAACAGTAAAAGCAGCTTCCCCCTTGCCTTCCATGTCTGATTATTTATCTGCTCCATCAGTATCTGGAAATTAGACCCATTAAGTCACCAAGACATCTAATAGAGCACCTAAAGAAAGCATTATCCTATCTGTAGTTAATGGGATCCCTAATGAGTAGGAAAAGATAAAAAGTGTTAGAGTCATCCCAAGGTCAGACTTCAAAGAGCAGTAGATGAGGGAAAACACCATACTGCCTGGAGAAAGTCACGTAGTATGGTCGGGCTGCCTGCCACCTTCTTGAGAACGTGCTCCAAAACCCATCACAGTGATGTGATACTACATCAGTAGGATGTACACCCAGAAGATGTGCCATTGTCTCACCAGCACATCACTTCACTGGGCTGCAATAGCCTGATATTCCATTGCCTCTTGCTGCTCTATCAATACGTCCCTCTATCTTGAGGGGACAAGACGATGGCAGTCCTTGAGCCCTGTGGGGCGCTGAGCTTACTCAGAGGCCTGGGGAATGATCAGCCACACTCCAGTCCATCTTGGGTGCTAGTTTCAGAACTACATTTACTGTCCACACAGCCAAGGCTAAAAGGGTGAAAGTGAAAAAATAATTATTTAGGTCTTCCATGTGAGTAGCAGGTTCACTGGTCTCTTTCCCATCTTCTTTCAGCCAGGGGAATTCTACAGATCCTCCAACCACTTGCCATGTTCCACCTTCTCCCTAAATGGACCTGGAACCTTTGCCTCTATCTACTAGCTGGAAATGATCAAAAGTACAGTAATTATAGAATCAGAAAATTAGGGTTGGAAGGGACCCCAGGGCTAGGCACACTCATTCAAAAGCCCAAGGCCGAATTGATCTAAGTTACACAATTTTCTGCAAGAGATGCAGTTTAGATCAATAGCAAAATGAACACATGTTCACCCTTTGGTGTGGGTTGAAAAATCTTAGGCTGGGTTCTGCGATTTTTAAACCAGTCTATGTGTGCCAAACTTCTGTTCTGTTACAGGTACAGTCTGGTTTTCAATCACTTATATTGGTAAAAATGTCTGTACCTGGCCCAGGAGATCTAGTCCAATGCCCTGCTCAAAGCAGGACCATCCCCACCTATATCTATAGTTGTTCAGTAGTGTGAAAGGTATCTGGTAATCCTGTGCCTCAGGGCCTCTCTAGTCATTAGTTGCAGCTAACAAGGATTTTCTTTTCCCTTCGTGAATGCTACTGGCTTCTTGGGGACTGGGGATTCAACTTCCTTTGAGGCACTGGGATATCAGCCAAGCAAATGTTGGGCTTTTTTGCTTGGGATGCACTGATACTTCTGCCAGCATTAGAAACAAACAGGTTGCTGACTGGAGAGTTTTGTTCAGCTTGGGTTATACTGAACAGCAAATTAGGCCACAGAAAGGAATTTTACCCCTAGGCTAGATTGGCATGGACTACAAGGAACAGGTTTCTTTGCTCGGTAACATGCAGCATGGTCCTCTTCCTAGGATCCGTTGAGCCTATATTAGCTAACTACCTCCCTGTTGCTGCAGTGATGGGTCACTATCAGTGCCTGGTCTCTCTGCCTTTTACCTAGGGTATGTTATAGGTAGAGATCTACCTAAGTTGCAGCAAGACAAAGGGTTTTTTGTGGCCTGCTCACGGTGCACAGAGCCAATTTTGTGAGCATTTCACGGCAGTCCCACCCCACACTACTGATTGGCAGAGGGGTCCCAGCAGCCCAGCCCCTCACTGCTGATTGGCACAGGGCGCCTTCACTCAGTCTATATCATTACTGGGGTTTTTTTCGTTGATTTCATGGGAAATCATGGACAATGCTGGATCTCCCAGTGATCGCGGTGATCGCAGACAATGCTGTTTTTTGTGGTTCCCGCGAAATCCGCAAAACCACAATTTAGGTAGGTGCCTAGTTATAGGGTGTTCTTGGTGTTTCAGATCTTGTTCCTCACAGTTGTGGATAAGGGTTCAAAGTGGTGATCTGGGAGAATTATCCTTGGGGAAATGGTTGTCTGTGAATGCAGGGGACTGGAATCAATAGCTTGGGAGGCCTCCTCCAATCTTCTATTTCTATAACTACCTGACACTTCCCAGATAAACCCAATGGTTCCCCACACCTGCCTATCTCCACTGCAGAGCAGGTTGACAGTCACTTTGATCCTCTTACAGGCCTCAAAAGGGATTGAGTGAGCACCCAACTAGCTGAATCTACTCTCAGTCAATTTATGGCCATTATTCCTTGTTACCCCTGGTAGTGCTTGGGGGAACAGGGACTCTCCCATAGCCTGCTGGTCCCCCTTGGCAAGTTCATAGACGCCCACCAGATCCCCTCTCTGCCTTCTCTTGTGAAGGCTGAACAGGTTCAGGTCCCATAGCCTCTCCTCATAGGGCCTGCCCTGCTGCCCCCTGATCATGCGAGTGGCCCTCCTCTGGACCCTCTCAATGCTGTCCACATCCCTCCTGAAGTGCAGTACCCGGAACTGGATGCAGTACTCCAACTGCGGCCTGACCAGTGTCTCATAGAGGGGGAGGATCACCTCCTTGGACCTGCTCTTGATGCAATTGTGGATGCATGACAAAGTGCGGTTAGCCTTCCTGACCGCGTCCCCACATTGTCGGCCCATGTTCATCTTGCAATCAATAATGACACCAAGATCCTTTTCTGCCTCTGTGCTGATGAGAAGGGAGTTCCCTAGCCTGTAGGTATGCTGCTGGTATGCTGTAATCTATGAGCTTCAAAGACAACCTCCTCTTGAGAAGGAGGGGCCCATTTGTACCCCCTCTGAGCTACTGCCTCAGTCTGGGCTACCCATTGATTTTTCTAGGTCTCTATTCCTCCACCAAGACTAGAATCATACATTTTAAAATGTGAACAGAAATTCTGGAATCCAGTTCTGTAGCAAGGGCTGCCTAGAGAGCAAGGTCCACAGCAAGATTGTGGGCATGTGGTACAAGCGGGTTTTCAGCCCCTTCCTCCACCCCTTTCTTACACTAATCATCAGGGATCCTGGTTTTCTCTGATAAACAAAATCCCAAATTTTCGGGTTAAAAAACTAACCCCAAATCCACATTTTTCTGTGATTAAAGTGAAATTACTCTAATTCATCAAAGTTTATATAGTGGTGTTTCATTTTGATCATGGAAAAATGTGGATTTTGAATTACGTTTTTCAACCCCCAAATTGGGGATTATTTTTTTTTTTCAAAGAAAAACAGGATCCCTGCTGATCATGTCTTTGAATTATACAACATCAACAAGTGAAACAGTGGATGGCAGTGACTGTTCACCTTAAATTTTATTGACTTTTGGAAGGTGTTTGATAGTGTCAGTAGAGGGTCTCTGTGGCAGGTAGTGGAAATATGTGAATCCCGTTGAAGAACTGTCAAGATCTTCCAGAATAGTTATCAAAAAGCCAAATTTGCTTTACTTTCCAACCAGGAGTTAACCCACTGGTTTGATGCCACCACTGGACTTGGACAAAAGCATGTTGTTTCACATCAGTGTTGACACAGCTGCGTGACAGGCCTCTGACAGGGAAACTGGAATTTTCCAACTGCTGCTCAGAAGGTAAAATTACCTTGGCCATGTCTGGAGAATGCTGGGTAACAAGCTCCCCCAAACAAGCCCTGTCATGGCAGCCCCACGGCAAAGGAAGAGCTCACCCCAGGGTGATTTTTTGCAGCATGTTAAGGACTGAGGGAGTGGTTTTGCAGGTTAACAATTTAAAATGATAGGGAATGTTTCAGGGCAGGATTAATTGGTAATGCCTGACCTCTGCTTTAAGCATTTGATGATGATGGTGCTCCTGCTACATTAAGGGAAGGCAAGCTGCAGGTGAGGCAGAGGCCAATCAAGGAAGCCACATGACCCAGAGGGGACTGGGCTTGCAGGATATAAGCCCAGGGCCTGCTCTAGGCAGGCAGTCTGGCTTGGAGGTCATGGAAAGAGTAGCTCCTGAGCAGAAGGCCTGTAGCAAGGCTCCTGACTAAAACCTGCAGTGGGGTAGGCACGACTGGAGGTTTATGGATTGAGATTGTAGTGGAGGTCTCAACTGGCCCAGGAGTGGGGCTAGGGCCAGAGGGATAGGGCCCAAGGCCAAGGAGCAGGGCCACAGCTGCAGAACCAGGGTCAAGGACCTGTAGCCTGTAAGAGGTGAAAATAAGCAGGGCCAAGGGTCCCATAGCCCAGGAGGGATAGAGTCTGTTAGAGTTAATGAGACCTGAGTCCAGGAGGGGAAGAGAACGCAGGCCTAAGCTCAAGAGGGGTGGAGATAGTTTGAGGTGCAGAGGCCAAAGCTCAGGAGGGGCCAGGATGGTTAAAGGCACAGGGGTGGAGACACTAACAGTAGCAAAGACTGTTCTGGGTCTACAGACCCTCATTGACTAGAGTTGACACTGGGACAGAAAGTCCATATATGACAAGTTGACCAAACTGGATAAGGGGTCTTAACGGCCAGTGATGAGTAAGTGATAGGTAACATCTGTGAGGCTTGTGCATAACCAAATGGGGAGATGAGGAGACCATGTAACAAGCCCATAATGTGATGAGTAGTAACACCTGTGTTCATGAGTATAAGATTCTCACTTGGGGAACCAACCCTGTGGCAACCTCCCCTTTTTTCCCCCTCTAAAGGCATAACTATATCAAGCATGCAAGGTGAGTTGAAGAGGAGATTGCCCAAAGAAAGTAAAGGTAACAAGGGCTGAAGGGGGGACTCCAAGGACTTCACAACCATCCGTGGGGCAGGACCCTGTTACATACTCCCGGCGCTGATTGTTGATGGCAGTCTCTCAATACGAGGATAATGGAAGATGCCTGCACACACTTTCTTTTAAAATGGGGATGCTGCACATCAGCAACCACATGGTACAGTACTTCATGGGAAGGGAAATCCAATATCAGGGAAAACTTTGACAACTGGAGGCTTCTAGTCTATAGTAGCCTTCCTCTGCTTCTGCAATCATTGTGAAGTACTTCTTCATCTGACTGTTCTACCATTAAGGACTCTCTTTTTCTACTTTTATTTTTGAAAAGTATAGATATTTCATTGATTTCCCCATTAGAATTTTGTTGTCTTTTGGCTGATTCAGATTAAACTTGCAGGGATGGTAGCCTCTGCTGAGAGCATGATGCGTGCCAGGTTTGAAGGTGATAGGTATGGGGGTTTCTGGGAAACTGCACCCCAAAGTTCTGAAAGCAAAACTTGTGTCACATGTGTGTGTGTGTTAAGCCACAGTGGGGTGAAAGCTGCAGGGGTAGTAGCCCCTGGTGAGGCCACAAAGCCTGCCAAGTTTCAAGGAGATAAGTGCAGGGGTTTGGGGGGAACTGCACCTCAAGCTGCTGACAAGTAAAACTCATGATACGGGTGACAGAGTGTGTGTGTGTGTGTGTGTGTGTGTGTTAAGGCGCTGCAGGCCTGCTAGCCCTTGCTGTGGCCACGAAGCCTGCCAGCTGTCAAGGAGGTGGCCCCAGAACCCCTGCAGCTCTGCACCTCTAGCTGCTGACAGGCAAAACTCATGTCATGGGTGCTTGTGCAACTGTGTCTGTCTAGGGCAGGCTTGTCCAAACGGAGCGCGGGACAGCGGCGGCGGTACGGAGTGCAGAGCTGACATTCCAGAATGCAGAGCGGGGGCAGCGGTGCATGGCGGTAGGGCCATGGTGGTGCGGAGCACAACAAGGCAGGCACGGCGGGGCCATGTTGAGGCAGGCAGGGCTGGCCCGTGGCCCCCAGCCGGCAGCAAGGGGAGGGGAGCTGCTTACCCCCGTGGGGCCTGAGGGAGCAGCTCCACGCGGGTGGGCAAGCAGTGGCCGCTGGCACTGCCAGCCTGTGCCTGCCTCCTCACCTGCCCGCTTGAAGCGAGCCCCGCTGCCTTGCCCTGCCCTGCCCTGCCCTGCCCCACAGCAAGGCGGCACCTGCTCGCTCCCCCGGCCAGTCTACCCCCCGGGCACTGCAGCTCTCTGGGCCTGGCTGCCCTCGCGAGGCCCCAAGGGGGCCGCTTCGGGAGTGGGGGGAGCCCGCCGGGGTCGCCGCCGGCCAGCAAAAGCGGTGGCGGAGCCGTGTGCTGCTCGGGACGGGATGAGCCTGCACCGGTCAGTCCCAAGCGGCACACGGCTCCGCCGCCACTTCTGCTGACCAGTGCAAGCCTCGCCGGCCTCCTCCCATCCCCAGCAGCACAGGGGAAGCTGGCTTCAGCTGCATGCTGCTTTTCCTGGCCGGTGCCAACCCAGTTCTGCCCAGGCGGGTTCCTGCAGCACCATGTCAACCTGGGCATGGCACCAGCAGGCCGGGTGGGCCCCAGGTTAACCCCGGCCTAGCCCCCTGGCTTCTCCAGCACCAGGTCAACCCGGTTGTAGCCAAGTGGCTCCTGCAGCACCATGTCAACCCGGGCATGCATGCCATGTCAACCAGCACCATGTCAACCCCTGCAACTTCACTGGTGTCAAAGGTCACGTGACATCACTTCCTGATATGATACCACTTCCTGTGACATCTTTGAATATGGCTCGCCAGCCCACTGGGTGATAAAAAGTTCATGATCCAGCCCCACATTCAAAAAGTTTGGACACCCCTGGTCTAGGGGCAAGGATGGGGGGGAACTACAGCAGGCCTGGCTGCTAAGCTACTGTGTTACCAATCAGTCATGATTCACTCAGGGACCAGCTCAATACACAGTACCTAGCCACTAGTAGCTACTACATAAGTAGTTAATTAGCAACAATTAACACTTACAAAACCACAGACTAAGGAGAGGAAAGAATCAATACAGACAATCAACTGCTCCAAGACGGACACAGTCAGTTGCACAAGCACCCATGTCACGAGTTTTGCCTGTCAGCAGCTTGAGGTGCAGTTTCCCCCAAACCCCTGCACCTGTCTCCTTGAAACTTGGCAGGCTTTGTGGCCTCACCAGGGGCTACCATCCCTGCAGTTTTGACCCCACTGTGGCTTAACACACACACGTAACGTGAGTTTTGCTTTCAAGAATTTGGGGTGCAGTTTCCCCCAAACTAGCTGTAGGGAGCTTCACACACCCAGTCCCATCTGTCATAGGCACAGATAACAAACTCACTTATTTCACAAAATCAGAAATCAGAGGTGTTACCCCTCTCTGTACCTCACACCAGGGTCCATCTGCTTCTGAAGTCTAACTAAATCGAACGCTGCATCAAGTAAAACACTTTTATCTGAGGAACCACAATTGAGCAAAAGTTAGAGGTTCTGCTCCTCTGTTGATAAAAACTAACATCAAGAAACTCAGCAAGGATCTCCCTCAGTTTACATACGGACAAAAATTCTCCCACACCAACTAGCCTGGCTGAAAAAGCAGATCGAAATGCAGCCAAGCTGCGGACCCTTCTGCTTCCCTTGGCAAACCAGCCCTTTGTGAAATAGAAGTGATCAGGACCAAGAGGTGAGGAGAGTTGTCAGTTTACACCCACTAAGAGGAGCTTGCTGTGTTACTGGGACCCCTCTGATTCCCCAAGGGATTCTGAATTGCATGTTGTCATTCCAAATCATAAAATCTACCATTGTCTGCCTTATGAATCAAATTTCTCTTGAACAATCTAATCTGTTCCTTTGGTATGTCATTAGATTAGAAGCTGTAGATTCTGTGCCTGTTAAACTGTGATAAATATGAAATACAAGGTGTTAGAATAACCAATGACTGTATGGACTGTGTGCATTGAATTGAAATAAATTATAAGCGGGGGAGGGAAAGGAAAGATGCTTGTTCTCTCTCTGAATTACTGTTGCACTCAGGAGCTTCCCAGAGCTGGAAGAAAAAGAGTATGGAAAAGATGCGACTTGAAAATAGTAAAAGGAAATTCCCTTTAATAGCCCAGGGAATCCAGAAATACGGTCTTTAACCCAAGTTAAGCATAAAGTACTTGTGACAAGATATAAAAGAGATCTTCAATCCACTAACCCCCTCTACTGGATGTCAACAGAAGCAGCAGAGAGAAAGAGAGGAGATCTAACCAGCACAATTGGCAAATACCAACTGACAGTGAGAGGCTCCCCTTTCTTCTTCAACCCTGAGGGAGAGTCTGTATAGCCATGAGGACACTACAGGGAATCCAGTGCTTGCTAACCCCATGAGGGTGGCTTCTCCCCTCCACCTGGACCGTGAAGAAGAGCTGCTGGATTCACAAGAGCAGAAATGCTCCTGGCCACTTGCCCAGCCTCATGGTCAGGTCTTGCCTGTGCAGGGGCACGCAAGGCAGAAGCAGGAAGTGATGAGATTTCATTTTGGAGGCTGTCTTTTTCTATTCTTTAAAATAACAAACTGAATTTTTCCTGGGAGAATTTGCAGTTTTTCTACTGGGACAGCAAGTAAACAGTTTCTTTTCTTCAAATAATGCCCTGGGCACATTCTTTCCTTTGTAAGCCCAAATACATTGATTTAAGGGAATCTCAAAGTATAACTTCAAGCAATTGCTTTTGATATTTTAGACTCATTCCAACCTGTTAAAACAGCAGAAATCCCATTTCCAAAAGAGCCTCAAGTCAGTAGCATTCCTTCCTCCTTAGAGATCTATTGACAGTGTGATAAATGCGTCAGAGGCACTAGAGAATTGAATGGAAATGAAATAAAAAATGAAGATGACGTGCAAATCCTTGAAATATCTGATGGTCTCCAGACCTCATGAGTTCTATATTAGCAGCTCTCAACACTGTGTGTGTATTTTGCATTTGATATATACTTACAGCAAATTATATCTCTACACTCAATTGCTGAATGTTGACCACATGTTGAGAAATGCTGGACAACATAGAAGCTGACTAGTAAATAAGCTATTATGAGATATTGGGAAGTTTTCTCTGCCAGGACTTAGTACAAAAAGAGTTTTTGTAATTGAATTCCAGCTTGGTGTTGGCTATAACCACTTAGCAAACTGGTCTTCTCATCATTTAAATTTCAGCTTTAAAACTGAAATGATGACTTAGCAAAGTCATTATATGATATTCATTTCTACTGGCCTCTCCTTCAGCCTATCCTGTATGCGGTCTCTTCACTCCCATGGATCCTGCCCCAAGCCCAAACAAAGCTCATGTACCAGAAGCCTGAGGAAAATATGGTGGGGAGAGAATTGAAGGATGTGAGCGTTAGGGAGAAAGCTGAATGGGTACAAAGATTTTGAGGGAAGGGGGTACAGAGGGGGAGGAAGGAAAGGGGATTAGGGGGAGGGGGAGAAGATTGAAGGGGATGATGGCCTTGAAAGGAAGAGGTTGGTGTTAGTTTACCATCAACAACAGTGGAGGGGAAGGGGACTAAACAATCCATGAATGCATTGTGAGTCACAGGATTTTAGTGCCTGCAGAATAGGCGCTCACGATAACGCAAGAAGCTGATGGATCTTATGAATTTCAGGGCTGTGCATGAGGGTAAGACTTGGTATGAAAGCTCTGGCTTACACCTAGTGGCAAAACTTCCCTGCCTCCCTTTGCTCCCTGGGGCTGCAATGCCTGGGATTTGGCAGAAGAAAATTCCTGGAGTGGTTTTGGGGTCTCAAATAAAGAACAAAGTCTATGGCTGTGGATGTCAGGGTCTCTGATCAGACAGGCCAGCCTAGGCCAAGGACCTCAGAAATCATACCTGCAGCAAGCCTTAGCTAATTAACTCTGCCCCAGTTTAAGAACAGCAAATGCCTTGGGTGGCTGCTGGGAGCACTGCCTATCCATTTAGCACCAGCTGGGGCCCTGCATTTAAGGCTAGGCAGTTGTTTTGCTGTGGCAAAGCCTCCTGATTCCTGACCCTGATTTTAGCTTATTTCTGGACTTTGGCTTTGGTTTTCCCTCGCTCTTGACTCCAGTTTGGCTCTATTCTTGGCCCTTTCCTGTAGATGATCGCCTGGAATGGTACTTGGCATCTGATCTCCGGATCCTGACCCTGAGCTGTGCTATAAACTCTGCTTCTGGATTTGGTAACATTCAGGCAGTTCAATTGAGGGAGTCAATTGACTTCCTGGCTAATGGCTTTTCATTCTTGCTCATCTCTTTTCATTACACAGGTGTTTGTGACCTTCTCTCCTTTTTTATTGAGGGTGGCCATTTGGGAGAATGGAAAATCTGGGGTACTCCCCTCCCCAAGTCAATGGCACTGCTGCAGGCAGGGGTGGGGTGGCATAGTATGCCAGGCAGATGGGCAACAGCAGTCCCCTCCCATCCACTGGGTGCATGCTATGCCACTCTACCTCCCTGCCAGACTGCACCCCTGTGTTTCTGAGACATTCATTGTAATTCTCACCTCCAGACAGGACCAGCCTCTGAAACTCAGGATTGTCTCCTTAAACCAAGATGTATGGTCACCTTTTTTTAATGCTCTTCATGTTCTAATAGTCAAGCCATCCTTTCTTCTACAATTTTGCTATCTGTTAGCCATTCCTGGTAATGTCTCTCTTCTATTTCACAGCCCTGCAGATTGTTTTTAGCTCTAATTAAAAATCTTATCTTGGGTGTGGTAATAGGTGTGGAAATGACTGACTGTGAGCTTTTGGATGCAGAGTCAAGATGCTCAAGAAGGTTAGATCTCCTTTTACAAATCTGAATAAGAAATGCACATTTAACTATAATGACTATAGGACTAATAAACCATTTTCTTTACTATTTTGCCGAATTTGTTTAGAGGGGGTTTACTTTATACAAACATGACCTAGAAAATTAATGTGCTTTCCTATAAGGTTACATTTGATTTCATTTTGATCTTAAGCTGAATTATGTAGTATTAGGCCCCTACCATATTAGTAAATCTTCTAGTTTTCTTTTTTCTGGATAAAAATGTGTTATCTATGAGGATGCACCACACTATCTGTACCTCCCTTCTCAAACTCCTAACTCAGCCCATAGTGCGAGACCACAGAATGGTGAACTCAGAGAGATGGAATGGTGAAGACTGAGTGATTAAAAGCAGAGTGAAGCAGAGAGGGTTAGGGATGTGAATCTGCACGGCCTTGACCCTGTCACAGAGGCTGAAAGGAAGACCTGAGCAAAGGAATTTCAGGTATGGAAGTGGCTTGGACATTACTTGGTTTGTGCTGTAGTAGTGCGTAACCTGTGTAATTTGCAGTCGGCCAGGGAGCTGGGTTGAGGTCTGGTAAGGTTAAGTTTGCCTGGCTTCTGCGTGGATTCTCCTGCTCCCCAGTTTCAGTAAAAGATAGATGCTCCCTGCTGAGTAAGATGAGCTGCAAGGAAGGGCTTTTGAAGGAGAATGACTGACTGATAAATGCTGGATGGGATAAGCACCTCAGATGCACTAAATAACCATCACCCTAGATGGGGCCAGCATGGGAATATCAATTAGCAATAAGGAAGTGGTGTAACCTCATGTATATTGCTCTAGCGATACTGTTTCCACAGAATGTCCAGGAACGTTATTAACAGTTCAACAAAAAGGCTGTTGAGGAAGGACCCTGAGAAGGGTTCAGAAAAGAACTGCCAGAACAATTGGCAGCCAAGACTACCTCTCTTACAGCAAGAGATTGAAGAAAATTGACTCGAATCAGGAGAAGGTTAAGAAGTAAATTGATTGTGGTCTATGAATGCCTGCTAATAGCAGACTGCTCTGTAACTAAAGCAGAACAAGATCCAGTGTCTGGAAGCCGAAGCTGGGCAATTCAGGCTAGGTCCGACATGTGTGGCATGTGTTTTAACAGGATGATGATTATTAATCAGTCACTGGAACCACATATCCAGGGTAAACATGCCTGTTAGTTAACTCCTCTGAAAAAGGAGAGGGAGCTGCTGCTCTGGAATGAGTATTAGCTGTAACATAGGCATGCTGTGTAATCGCTATATCTGCCTGCCCTGTGACACGTGCATAAGCTAAAACACTGCAACTTTTAACCCCAGTTCATTTACCCAGCAGACTAGCAATGGTTTTGCTACACCTGCATCCGCATAGAAATATTCAGATGTAACTAACATTTGTAACAGCTTGTTGGTACCAAATGATATCAATATACAACTGCTGTGGTTAGTCTATGCCCTTTCATGCAAGAAGCAAGAATTTCTTAAGTAGGTGTCTTTTATCGGATCATCTTTGTAGTTGGAATAAAGTTAGACAAGCTTTTCAATGCAGGACATTCTTTGTCAGCTTGTCTAGCTTCATCCCAACTACACAGATGGTCCAGTAAAAGATACCACCTTAAGAAATTCTTGCCCCTCACATAATTTCTGGACTGTCACTGTGTGATGGATTTCTCTTGTCTGCCACTTTTAGATTTTTAGTACTTCTCTAAAAAGATACTTCAGCTTTAACCCAAATTTCTAGACTTGATGTGTCCAGTCACTGACTGAATTTCTCTGCTTGTCATGCAGACAGTTGTATGGTCATGACTATCCCTTCTAGAATTAAAATGTATAGATGTCTAGCAGAGAAGTGGAAAATATCTGAATGGAAGAGTTCCTGAAATTGTTGGCTTGATGTTTGGTACAACATGAAATTCCTGCAGATGGAAAGTGAAAAGCTGATTGTGATATATGAAAGGTATGGATAGTTGAAGCTGATATAGGAAAGGTGAGTACAGTGTGGTGGGTTTTTTTTAGGTCATGTAAATGAGCTGAAAGAAGTGCTGCAAGATTACAACAAGACTAAACCCAAGACAAAGACAGCAATAGATGTTGAAGCCTGCTGTTTACTAATGTAATAGTGTCACCTGACTCTCTTATTAGATGCTTGTTTGCTGTCCCAGCAATGATAGGCCCAAGTGCATCCTGCTTACCTGTGTCCCTTGGCACACTGAACCTGGAAGTATATCAATGGGGTCACACTAGGTTTTTTGAGTACCTGGTGTCCACATGCCTGATAGAAACCACTAGGAACCAGCTTCATTAGTGAACTTCTGGATTTGGATTGTGTCACTAGGACTAGATCATTGAGGTGTGTTCAGCCCCATCAGCAGCACTTCCAAGTTGGTATTGTATGCTTCCCCTATGATTAGCCCTGCAGTATGTTTCTGTAATGCTCAAAAGGCCTTCCTCCATCTCTCTGAAAATTTATCCCACAACATACACTATGAATGCATCTATACTTGTGCTTTACTGAGAAGTAGACTAATTAGCTCCACAGTAATGTGTCACCATCTACATGCGTGCCAGTATTGGGGAGCAATAAACTAATTCACTCAGTTTAAGATTAGTACTGTCCCTGAGAGTACTACCTTACGCTGGAATGATTAAGTGCAGCAAAATGCACATGTAGCCAGTGATGGCAGGTATAAACTGCCAGCCAGGGGTCAGACTCCTGCCTGCCACCTAGCCACATGGCTCAATAAGCCCTGCACTCTTGTGCCCCAGCCAGCCCCTCCACCACCTGATGTCACCACCCAGAGCCTATGGCTGACTTCTCCTTGTGCCCCTGCCAGCCCGAGCCTGCTCTGCCCCAACTCGAATTGCTGCTGTCCTACAGCACCCATGTAAATGCTGCACCCAGAAGCAGTTTATTTTGGCTCCAGCTGCTCCAGGATTTAGTGCTGTGCTCAGAAGTTTGGAGAACCCTGCCTCACTGTGACACACCAAACTGTTATCTTCGGGGACCAGCACATCAGCCAGCGCTGTTGGATGTGGCCCCTCGATCCAAGCAGGCTGGGTTATAGATTTAAAGAACTGTAAGGAAAATTGAATGTGTGTAGACTGGTGTGGGGAGGGGAGAGGAGCTGTTAAAAGAATGGCCAGTCTCTCCCTCAGGTGTCCTAGTAATGTTGTTATTGGCCCCTAGAGAGTGATACTCTTCTGCCTAAGGATACTGCCAGTTTGTGTCACTTCAGTCCTAACTGACAGCACTTGTTGCTGGCCTGAATCCCACATGCAGCTCTTTCCCACAAGATGTACTGAGACATGCACATATACTTGTTCAATCAATACAGTTCTGATGCTAGTAGACAATGCTGTGGCTGGGTAGGAAATCAGCACTGGAAGTCATGCTCATAAAAGGCAGGTGGGGCATTTGCCTGGTGTGAAGTAGGTATCAGACTGTGCTGGACCTTTTTTGTGCCACCCCTTTATATGTTTATGTGTCCAGGGAGCAGGAGCATCATCACTGCAGGCACGTGCATCTGTGGCACACATTGAATGGTGTAAGTGACTCCATGGGAAAGAAATGCTGAGAGCCCAGGAATGAAAGGTGCATTGTCCCTAGACACTTGCATATCTGAAGTGAGAGGTGCTCTGTTCATCCCCTAGCCCATGTATGCTGAAGGATAGAAGATGTATGATCAGGAGACAGAGATACCCAGGATAGCTGGGAGCCTTTGCCCACCCAAGAATGAGAGGTGCCATGTATAAGCAGGCCACCCTTACATGCCCCAAAGTAAATAATGACCTCCCCACCCCACAGCCAGGAACACTTGCACCCTAGTGGATAGAAGCTTTCCATGTAGCACGGAGCCTTGCCTGCCAGGGGTAGAAGATGCCTTCACATGCTTAACAGTGGGGGGTACTCCATGCGGTTCTAGGCATTAAATATGTGTCTGTGATAGGTGCATAGAACTGGAAAGGACCTCCAGAGCCACTGAATCATGTCCCTTGCATTCACAGGCAATAGTTAATCAAAAGAATCCCCAAAATCACCACTTTGGGGATGGATTATAGTAAAAATCCCATAAGCAGCTCTTCTGCTTTAATCCCCAGCATAGAAGAAACAACCCCCCATCCCCATGTTAAATATCAAACTGCAGGAAGAGCTAGGAGATGAGAGCCAGTGTACCCTGCCAGAGCTGAAACACCGTGTTGTGCATCTCCCTCATCCAGCAACAGAGAAGCCAGATGAAACAACTTGACATAGAGCCAAGACAGAGCAAGTGTGCTGAAATATTAAAAAGGCTGAAAATGCCCCTAAAATTTCAGAAGAGCACGAAGGGAAATGAGTAGCCAAACTTTGGCGACACTCTTTTTGACATGGTGACCTTCAGGAAACTAAGCCAATCTTAACAACAAAAGGATTTAAAATATCAGGGCAGATTAGTCATTCCCTAGAAAAGCAGAGATTAAGGCTAAGCAATTTGGCAGAGGAAGCTGATAGCGGGATTCAAAAGGGTTACGTTAATTATGGAAGCAATAATGGCCAGGGTTCCCAGGAGTGAGCAGGAGAGGAAAACCAAACTTATTGCCAAAAGTGAGGACCCTTCCTCAGAGCCCAGACTCAGGGGAAAAAAATACAGTGGAGCTTTCAAGTGCAATGGGAAAAGCCAACAGAATTGCCTCAGGATTTCCTACCTTGGCCTGCTACAGAAAATTGTGTTTGTTACACAAGAAGCTAACTTGCCCTCATACAAAGTATATTCCTTCACTTAGGGGAGACAGGACTGCAGAATGATCTTAGTGGGACAGTGGCACATCCCTAATGGAAAGAGGATCAGTTTGCAGATAAGACTTCCCATGAGCAGGCACCCCATGCTTTAAACTGGGGTGAAAAACAAAACAAGTAGGGGAAGGAGAAGAACTGGAACATGTGCCAAGGCTATAATGGTTATTTCTCTGCAATCCTTATGCAGAGAATGCAGGCAGGAAAGTGAAGCAGCATCTTCTCCTAAGGGACAAGTCATCTCAAAAGGTTACTTGCTGATGAGAGAGTTGGAGGCCAGTACAGATGAAATTAAAAGGGTGAAAGGTGAAATTTGAAATACTAAACCAATATAGGGGAATGATAAAAACATTTGTTATGGGAGGGAGAGTCCCAGAGTAGAGGAGGTAGTGGCTGCGGGTGGCCTGCCATAGGCAATGATTGTACCCACTATTTCAGTATGGGAGCCAAGAACACTACCTTTTAGACTGCCATCCAAGGAGGACCTGGCCAGATGGCAAAAGGCAGAGGGTCACCCAGACTAAGCATGCTCCAAACTTTTGAAGACCCCAATGGCAGAACATGTGTAATGGAGGGCCTGCTGGTTCTCCATGGCTGTGAAAGTGGACAAGGACTGTAGCAGGATGGAGGTCTTCAGTTGTCTCGGACATCCCTGCCACTGGGTTCAGGGCTCCCTCCTGTCACCCAGCAGACATCATCCTCATATTGAGGGATAGCCAATAATAAAATTTCAGCATGGGAGACCTTTTAGACCTCCATTCAAAGAGGACCTGGCCCAAAGGGGCAGAAGACTGGTTCTAATGGGGCTTAGCCCGCCCAAACACAGGGCAGTGGTGGCGGCACAGTGGGCCAGAGGGCAGCTGAGGCATGGGCTCCGGGCAGCTACAGCAGGGAGGGAAGGGCACACACAGAGATGCAGATGCAGCCTGCATGCAGGCAGGATCGCAGCCCAGTGCACGTGGCGCACCGCCCACCACAGCAAGCAAGTCTGTGTGAAGGGGAAGGAGCAGGGGGCAGGAAGGGGTAACGCATGGCTCCTGAAGCAACAGCAGCAGGGCTCAGAACCCCAACCCACAGCAGCAGCCCACATCCACCCCACACACAAATCCAGGGGACATATGCCCCCCCCCCGTGCCTCCCCTGGGGTGCGCGCAGCGATGGGAGCCCCCCCATGCCCATGAACAAGCCACCTAGGCTCTGACCGTCCCACTCCCCACCACCCTTTCTCCTCCACAGACTCCCCTGCTAGGCAGGGGGTGTGAGTATGAGTAGTCAGCCCCCCCAAATAATATTTCCTCCCTCTGCTATGGCCAGATGACAAAAGGCAGAGGGTCACCTCTAAAGGACTGATGAGATGTCAAATTTTAGTATTGCACAAGACAGCAGGGACAAAGCTGAAAGCACCACATCTCATTGCCAGGAACAGTCCATAGTCATCAGCTACTCCCAAGAAGCAAATCAGAATAGGTGGTAAATGATGGGGGAAACGACACCTAGTTTGCCCTGCAGTAACCACAGTAGTTCCGCAGGGAGCTGAAGTCTTGGGTATAATCTAAGACTAAGAGGTCGCATCTACATGTGATACTAGATACATATCTCCATAGATCTTCAGGCAAGAACTGCAATGCTGCAGCTACGTTGCCATAGCATGGCGTAACAGCTAAAAATAACCATGTGCTGCACAGATGGCGCAGTAACAAAGGAGCCATAGGGAGACTTGTAGATGCACCCAGAGAACTGTAGAACTCTACCCAGGAAGGGTAAAGGCCATTAGGCATGATGATCAGGGAGGTAATTGGAGAGTAGGACAGGGACAAAGCTGTAGCTTTCCCTGCATGTATGAGATCCTATTGGTAAGTCAGTGACAAAAGGTCATAAAAACTATCACCAGCAGTGCACAAATGACCAGAACAACCCACTGAATCTAGGCAAAGATTATCTTAACTACAGAGAATCCCCAAAACATTGATGGAGAAACATCTAGAGGCAATATCTATCTAAACATCTATTTACCAATATCTTAAGCTAGCTGTAGGGCTGGTAAATGCACAGCGGCATGGTCCCCATGATTTGTTTCACCAGTGTCCTGCTGCTGTACTTGAGTAGTCCTTTATCTGAGCTTGCTGTGATACTGGTAAATTAAGTAAATAGTGGTAGTAAATGAAGTGAAACTGGTAAATGATATTGGCTTGTTACAGAATAAATATTATTCTAAATGAAGAATTTGAGGGATGGGTAAATGAAGTGATATTGGCTTTTATGGGATAAATATTATTCTATATGAAGTGTTTGACCGAATTTGTTAATCTAATACTTGTTTGGTAGGCGTCACTTCTAAATAATTTGCCAGGTGACTCAGTCCTGTGACAATATGACTGAACCCTTGTTTCATAAGAAATTCACATCTCTGGGAATTAGCAGGGTTCAGAGTTGCTCATTCTGTCAATTAGCAGACCCCTAATCAGCAGGGGACATACATAATTGATTGCTAAAATAAACTGAAGGGGGAAATACAAAGGTTCCCAGCAATAAGACCAGAATTTAAGAAAGGACAGAGATAAAGACTGTTGTAAACTGATGTGAAACTTGGACTGTTGCCCAAGAGACAAGTAGACCATGTATTCTGTTGTCTGAAGAGAAAGGCCATTAAAGTGTTTATTGGAAGAGAATAATACTGAACATGAGGGGAACATGCATATAAATGTGCCTCTTTCAGTCTGAGAGGGAGGGACTGGCAAGCCATGTGGCTTCAGGGTGCAGAGCTGAGCTGAAGAGTTCAAAGGGGCTCAGTTCTAGGGAGTAAGGGCTGGGTGTGGTACAAAGTTCCTGTTCCTGGAAGAAGCAACAGCAAGGCTTGCATTTACTGGTTTGCTTGTTTTTTTCTTCTGTTATGGCAGAAGCTGCTGCAGTGGCAGGACTGGGAATGTGTGAAGGGCTGTGGCCTGAGAAGCAAGCAAGCCCTATTGTACCATGAAGGTACACAGTTATACATAAAGTGGGCTGGGTGGGGAGGGACTGGGCTACCTCCTATAAGTTCAAGTCTGGCTAAGGGAAGAAAAAGCCCTTGCTATGGAACAAGAGGGTGCCCTGGGGTCTGATTCACAGGGAGGGGCTTCACCAAAGGGGAGGAAGGTTGCAGGTGGGGCTTTGCCCTCTGGGTTCTGCTTCTCACCTCTGTGACCAAGCTGCTGTATCTCTGCCTCAAGTGCCCCCACCCTTCAGGCTCATAAGGTTCCCTTTCCCCATCTGCTCAGGCAGTGGAGCTGTATCAGAGGGAACCGGTGTAATCCTGAATGACTTTAGTAGGTCATGGGGTTCAATGGCTGCAAATTCAGGGCCACTGAGATCTGCGTTTTCCCCTGGCAGTTATAACCATCAGGATGGGGGACTCTGAAAATGTGGTAGTGCTTTAATGTCTTGTGCGGAGCTGCACAGACGCCTTCGGCTTCCCCTTGCCACCCCTCAAGCCAGGCAGTCTTTTGCACTGGAGCTTTTTAGTGCTGATATGATCCCTGATGCCTGCAGGGCTAAGCCCTGTCATTGCTGATGCCGGTGCTGGTGAAGAACTAGTTGGGGTAGGCCCATGCTAGGCACAGTGGCCATGGGGCTGCTGCGTGGGCAGAGCTTGGTTATTTACTTTGTACCACATGGGTGAAACGTTAACCTCAGCTTGATGCATCCTGTTTGATACACTCTTATCTGCTCTGTGCATGTGTTGTTATTGCCTTGTTCTTTCACCACCCCTGTGGTCTGGGGGAGGCAGGGCAGATTATATTTTGGTGCAGAACAGCCATGCACCCAGCTCTTTAGGACCCATTACCCCAGGTGAACCTAAAGCACTCTCCAGGATAATGTCCATGAGAACTGTCCTGGGCACAAAGACAGACAAGATGCGCTGTCACTGCTGCATTTCCCTTGGGATCTTGGTGCTTGGAGAAGCCTGCATTTCAGTGGAGGAAAGAAATATGCAAGATGTAAAGCCACAACATAGATCCATGAGGACTGAGACCCACAGTCTCCTCTCTGCTCAAGTGAGATCTCCAAAGGCATTCAGGTCAGCCCCTGAGACCCTGCAGAAGGCAGGGCTGACTTTAAGAGAAAGCATTTTTAGAAGCGTCTCAAGGACTCACTCAGAAGTGAAGCAGGAGTCCCACAGAGGTTGATGAGACAGAGGGGCAGAAACAACCACTCTTCCCCTTGGGAATTAGTGCCTAAATGCATTTTTGCCTTTGAAAATCTCTCCCTTTGGTTCCCAAGGCCCAAAGGTGTTTAAGTGCCTGACTCTTTGATTTCAGTAGGAGTTAGATGCCTAAATACCTGAGGATCTGGACTCACCTTGCTTTTGAAAATGGGACTTAGGCACCTAAATCACTTAAGACCAGATTTTCAAAGCTGTTTCAGGGGCCTAAGGTTGCAGCCAGGTTCCTGGACGATTTTTAAAAGTATCTATGCAGGTTAAGTGTCTAACTGCACGACAAGCTGGCTAACCCATTGATGGGCAGCAGGGGCAGGGTATAGATCTGGTTCATTTGTTCCTAACCATCCTCAAGCTGATCCAGATGTGGGGCAGGGGCAGTTTCCTTGGGTTATATATTGTCTTTGGGACTGTTGGTTGACAACCTTCTAGGAGAGATGGCAGCTTGTCAGCAGCATCCCAGAGGGAAGAGAAAGCGTGAAGCAGAAAACTCTGGTACAGGACTGATTAAAGAGAAAGAACTTGAAAGCCCTGTTATGACAGTGATAAAAGATTTCCTGGGGAAACTGAGGCAGGATGCATCATTCCCTGGCTAGCTACAGGGGTGGGAGCTGTGGAGCCTAGCCCTGCACCACTGATTGCAAGGTGCTTAAATGGCTTACTCTTGAAAAACCCACATGGATTTTTATGTATCTTTAGGTTCTTAAAAAGCTCTGAAATCCTTGTCCTTTGATCTCTTGAAAATATAACCTGGCCTCTACTTTGCTTCCTGCCTGACTAATCACTGTGACCATCTTGCACCTTTCTGACTGAGCTACATCTTGTAGATAGCACATCTCTTTCTGAACAAGTTACTCCTCCCCTTACTTTCACATGTGGGGGAAAGCTTTTTGATCAGCTCTTGTTTTTCTCATGTGCGGTGCAGTGTTACCATACCAGTCCGCCAAACTGAATGTTTTTCCTCACCAGCAAAGGGTTTTTTTCCCAAAGCCTGAGGACACGTTTACTGTCATTGTGGACACATTATCATGCTATGTGATGGAACTACTGTTGTCATGTGGCAGTCCAGAGTTGCATCTAGTATCAGAGAGAGGGAACTCCCTTGGTGATTTGTGGTAAGGAAGGTGAGGTTTGCCTTCTGCCTAAAGCTCAGGACAATGTCTGGGGAGGGGTATGCTGGAATCTGCCACTGACCTGTTGTGTGTCCTGATGGAAATCTCTTCACCTAAATGTGATCAATGACACCTTCCTCATCAGATGTTATGGAAGTGAATCAAAGCCCTTAGGGTGGGGGCGACAGACCTGCAAAAAGATATGGTTTGTACATACTGATGTAATGATAATGAGTATCAGATACACTTCTGTGCAATGTGATAGGGTGAAAAAAGGCCTAGGATACCTTATAAGGGCCATTTCCATTGCTGCAAGGCCACTGAGGGGTTTGAATATGCCCTATCAGTGTCCCCCACTTTGTACCCACAGGCGTGGTCCAAACCCAGATGTACCACCATGAGGTTGCTCCTTGCCCATCCCTTTGCCCGTGGTCTCCTGCCCTCTGTTACCAGTGGTCCTGGAAATCATCGCTAGCCACAAGCCCAGAGCAGCCCCACTGACAAGCTTCTGGGTTAGGACTGCATCAGTTGGTACAAGTGGGCATCCTTAGTGCCATGACCTGTCATCACCACTGTATGGGTGACCTTATGGAAGGGCAAAGTGGCACTGCTCTGTCACATGATGAAGAAAGTGTTGGGCATGGCTGACAGACTGAGCCATATGCCTTGCACCCTGAGGGGCTGAAGGGCAGTGCAAGGATGAACTCCTATCCCAGCTGGCATCCAGCATGCCATGTGACCTGCAGGGTCTGTGGTGGAGTGAGATGCAAACTGCAAAGTGTTGCACCACCCAGTTGCTGGGAAGCCTCACTTGATAGCCAGGGTTCCTGCAGTTCTTCCTTGCTCCCCAGGCAGGAGACTTGTTGTGTCCCTACATCTTGTCCCAGTGGAGAATCAGCATGAACCTTTAGCTAATAGGGAATGTGAGAAAGGTAGCAAGTGACTTTCTCAGGACATTGTGACTGGGTCATTGTGCCTAAGGACAGGCTGGGGATAGGCTGCTCTGGTTTGTTATCTTGCAGCTTCTGGCCAGAAGAACAATTGTCAGGGTGACTTGGTTCCTGTGTGGTTTACAAAAAACTCATTTCACAACTGAGGAAGAGTGATGTTCCAGGAACTGCTCAAGAGAAACAAACAGAGTACACAGCTACCCATACCTCTCCCCGGCCTTGCTTATACTTACTGGTGCATGACCAGTGCAGCTAGTCCTCCTTCCTGTCACAACTGAGCTCTGTACCAAAGCTTGTTCATGTGCTTAGAACTTATCCAGGTTACTTGAGTTTCTTGTTGTTAAAGGGAATGGCCTCCTGGGCCTTTAGGGAGAGGGGGCAAGGAACTGGATTAGCAAATCAACTTGGTCTGCAGCAGAGAAAAGCACTGTCCTTTGTCAGTGCCCTTATCTTCCCTGTTTTTACCAGTGACATGTAGGGCATTCTTGTTTTTGCTTTGATGCCTTGTAGCTGTGGTGTGTGAGGTCTGGAAGAAGGTGACTTTTTTTAGTCTTTGGTAAACAGTTGTCTGATAAATGTAGAGGACTGCAGTCAGTGGCCATAGAGACCCCTTCCAGCCCTATGTATCTATTAAGCTAAAAGGAGAGAAGTTTCAAGAATCTCCAAGCCAGCACAAAACAGGGTATAAACAGCTGCTTAGAGCCACCTGCTGATAGAGGCCTTCCACTAGCAATAGCAGAGCCAGGGTAATCCACAAGCAGACTGACCCAGCCTCAGGAAAGCCTAGGGGACTGTTTACTATGAGCCCCCCACACCCCCCTCCCTTTCAGGAGAAAGGTTAAAGAAGGGTAATAGCTGCAACTTAATCGGTCCCTGTATTAAATGAGTCAGAAATGCATGGAGATCCTTAGGGGAGATGACAGCAAAAGCCAGAGTTTGCATGGGGTCATCTAGGTTACAGGTCCCATCTAGCCCTTTTCTTCAGGTATAGCCCATCAAGGGGCAACAGCTAGGAACATGGAAACACCAGAGTGGAAGGGACTTGCTGAGGGGCTGAGTCCAATGCCGTGCTATAACAGGCACCATGGCATATAAACATAACTGCACAGGACTTTGTAGAGCAGAGGGAAAGCCAGCTACTGTGGTAACACCAGTGCTGATCATACTAGGGCTTGTAACAATAGATATGTCTGAGCATCCAAAACCATGACCTCTGTGTTGGCAGCAATGTCTCCCTTCAAAATGGACTGTGCAAAGACACTGCCTGGATAAGAGGGCTAATAGACAAAATTACCAACATTCATGAAAGAGAAGTGTCTTCCCGTTCCTTTTACCTCAGACGACCTACCACTCCAACCTCAAGGATAGGGTCCCACCTTGACTGTAAAGATCTTGTCCTGCATCCAGTGAAGAGAAGCAGAAGAAGAAGGCAGAAGGAAATGCGCCTTGACCTTATGCAGGAAGGTGAAGTGCTAAGGCAAAGCTATTTCCAGTACACCAAGTCATGTGTTTTATTGTCCACCAGGTAGATTGCACAATCCAGCCAGCTGCACAGCTCTACCCTCATTTCATTGGTAACTTCGGGAGGTCACAACCTGCCCCGTAATACTGTCTCCCCAGGCCCTCCCTATCACAAGCAGATCACAGGATCATAGAATCATAAAAATTAAGGGCTGGAAGGGACCTCGAAAGATTATCAAGTCCAAACCCCCTGCTCTGGGCAGGAATACTGCTGAGTCAAATGATCCCAGCTAGATGTCTGTCCAGTCTCCTGTGGAAGACTTCCAAGGTTGGGGACTGTACTTCCTCCTTGGGAAAGTTTATTCCAGTTGCTGATCACCCATACCATAAAGAAGTTCTTCCATCTGCATATTTGCTTCTGTCCTTTGGGTGCTGCATAGTGATAGGAGGAAAGGACTATCTTATGACCTCCTGCAGAACCCTGTGCAGAACAGGGGCCTAGGCAGACTTTTAAACTTCTTGTTTCTGTATCTAATTTGCCTTCAGTAACATGCAGAAGCTTCCTAATGTCCTAGAGCTTCTCCTGTGACCCTATAGGAATACTGTACACAATGGCGTACATATTCCTTAAAGGAAAAGATTGCTTCTGCCCTCCAAGGCCTTACTAAAAGTGCAATAATTATTAACTGTCTGTGATGATTACACTTTGCACAGTCAAATGATGTAAATTAATTAGTAATAAGGCACACTTATGTTGCCAGCAGTTTAAGAACAGTAAACAACTCAAAACAGATCTCTAGCAGACTGATAAGCTTATTTGAACATTTTTCTCTACAGTGGCTAGTATCATCACTCCCCCCAGCTCCACTCAATTTCCTAATCACTGAAAAAATTAGAATAGGGTTGACAAAAACTATTCAATGCCTTTGTGCCAAATTTAGTTAAATAAATTCAACCAAAAATACAAGCAACTGGAAGAAGCAGCTGAAAATGGTGAAATGCTTCACACTGACAATTTTAAAATGAACTATTCTAATTTTTTGTTTTGAAAGGACATTCAGGCCCCAAACTACCTAAATTTCATTTTAATAGTTGAAAACCCCAGCCCAAATTAAAACATTTTATTTTGGATCAAATAATGCAGGCTCTGCCCCCCCCCCCCCCCCCCCCCCCCCCAAAAAAAAAAAAAGGAAAAAAGGACGGGGCCCCTTGCCATAACATGACAGAAAAAAATCACATACTTTCAATTTTTAAAAGTGAATTAAATTAAAAACCCACCATTTCAATTTAGGGGGGATTGAATAAAGCTCTGAGGACTATACCCCTGTCATGTGTACAAGCACCCATAATCATTTGTTTTAAGCCCATGTGATGTGTGCCGGCACACAGAGAGCTGTGTCAGAGGTGGTGCAAGCACCTACTCTGGATTCCTTAAAGAGTAAATTGGATGTTTATCTTGCTGGAATCCATTGAACCCAGCTGACTTCCTGCCCCTGGGGCAGGGGGCTGGACTCGATGATCTTCCAATGGTCCCTTCCAGCCCTCATGTCTATGAAATCTATGAAATATATTCAATTTGACTCATACTGAAAGCGTGGGTGGGGTTTCCAGGACTGGACTGAGGAGTCAGAAGCCAAGATGCAGAATCTGCACCCCGTCCTCCAGGTCAGGAGCTCAGTGCTTTGCTCACACCTGCATCTGGCTAAGCTATGCTTCCCATGCTTCCCAGATAGTGCTTCCCCCATTCAGTAATCCTCTCCAAAAGGAGACACATGGAAATCGCCAACCAACAGCCTAGTCATCTCTGGGTTACAGCTATAAAGTACCTTCTGCAGCCCTCGAGCCTCCTATAATCCAATAATTATTGTTCTGTATCTTGCCATAAGATTAATTAAATAAAATGCCATATTCTCCAAAATCAGGGTGTGTTGACCTTCTAAAGGCTGCAGACCAGTCCATTCTGAAGAACTTAAGTACTGAGACCCAGAAAAACATTTATCATAATCTTTGCTGGCATTTAAACTACAGCAGTACACTGATTCACAGCTGTGAACAGAGCTGGTATTCACAGGGCTTGGATGCCACATCCTCTGCTCTGTGATCCTTTTAGAAACAATAGCAGATAAGATTTGTATCTGAGAATAAACCAAGGGATGGGCACATTGGTTTTTCTGGGTTTTTTCTTTTTCCTCTTAGAAGTGAAAAACCACCACCCATCCACAACTTTCTTGTGTCATAACTGCTCTGTCCTATGAACATGCTCAGTTTCCATTGTTCTGACTTATTTTGAACATAGGTGTCTGACTTGGTAGAAACATTTTGCCAATGTCACTCTGAATGCATAATGTTTTGGCTCTGTTAGCTTTATGTGAAAGCTACTTTTCTGCTTGAACAGCTTCCAGCTTGGCTTTGCTGTCCCTCCAGCCAGTCTTTTACTTGCATGCACTCCCTGCGCATTTCATGGCCTGAGGAGTGATATCCCACTGCACTACTCAGAATAAATTCAGCCTCTCTGTTTGGTTTCCTCTTTGACAATTGTACTCACAATGTTTTGCAAGGGGAAAACTGCTAGAATCAGGCATACAGCTCTAGGCTTGATTTACATTGGCCAGGTGCCTAGTAGTGTAAGTAGATTTACAGTATTATGCCACTGGTTCCTCCTTTTGTCTGGTATTAATCCCTCTGGAGCAAAACTTGCTTCTCTGGAATAAGAATAAAAATAACTACACACATTTTCTTATCTTGCTTTTGACTGGAGAAGGGCAGAGCAATTCCTGAAAAAAAAATCCCTCCAGAGCTATTCTACCTGGAAATAAAAGGGAAGAAAAAGATTCAGACAGAGCAAGAACAATACAAGATGACGGAAAGGAATGATGGGAGCAATTTCTGAAGCATTATTGACAGGGAGCAGAGAAAACCAGAAAATATGGGGAAATTCATTTATTGCCTTCTATTGCTGAGATTAGCAGAGATAGCTGAAGGGAAGGAGAAGAAAAATATGGCTATGTAGTCACTTCGTCAGAAGTAAAAGACAGTCATTATTCAGAAATTCCCCGCTAGAAATTGCGTGATATGGCATAGTATATTCCATTATCCTCAATTACCGTGTGACATTTCTGAGTCAACACCTAATAATGATGACATCTTCCAGAAACTCAGGGATACTGTGTTTAACTTGTTACAAACAGAGCACCAGGGCCAGATGCAGCCAAACTGCTTGAACAACTCTAGTCAAGCTCCATTTTCCTCTTTCTTGCTTGTTGATTCCTCAGACTTTTCCCCTTCTGAGATAAAATTGTTGAGAATGTCTAAGGATATCGTTATATCATTTCTGTGGCCCTGACAAGAGGGTTGCCAAGAAGCATGCCCAACCTATTCCTCAGGCATCAAACCCAGAAATGAGGCAGTGAAGCCTCTTTCCACATGCCTCCTGCTTTCACTGTTGTGACCTCTCTCTCCAGCCTGCTTAGGAGCACAGGTAGTGAGCATCCTCAGGTCCTCTCCTCACACTGTTGGCTGCATTCTGAAAGTCTCCATTTCTGGTTCAATTTGAGCATGTCAGCCCATCTTGGAGTGGTGCTTCCTGTACTTCATTCACTTCTATCTAGTTCATCACTGTGGCTAGCAGAATGCCTATTAGAAAGGCACTGAACAACACAATTAATACCTTTTGTGGCGGGTCAGTAGGGGGTGCTCCTGTGCTGAGCCACCCACCTCACTGCGCCCAACCACCTTCCAGGCTCCGAGTGCCTCCCTGGGGGCATCTCACATCTAGCTGACCCCCTTCCTGGAGCAGACCTGCTAGCCTGGGGTAGTGCCACCACCACCCAGGGTCTAGAGTGATCCTGGCTCTGTGCTCCCTGGGAAACACAGACCTAGTAGCCCTTGAGGGTACTCGACTCACTTCAAGAACTTGGGGTGCTTCCCTCAGTCTGAAACTCAAACAGTGGTCTCCCTTAGTCAGCCGAACCAGAAGGACCCCAAGGCATAATCTAGACCCACTCCCAATAAGTCTCCCATGCTAGGTACTAAGGAGAACTTTATTGGTTACATGGAGTAGGTCTGGAATTGGGTACAGGGTTGGGCAATATCAGAGAAATCCCATAGTGCAAACAGGGTGGCTGGGTAGCCTTTGATCATGCCATGATGAAAGGCTACCCAGCCACCCTGTTTGCTCTGAGTTACTGCAAGCTCTGTATCTAGTTAGAGCTCAGGTAGCTTACTCACGAGTATCATCTAGAGGCAGGTGGAGATTCCTTCTGGAGGCAAGCAGTTCATTGATTATGAGTTTCAAGACAGAGAACAAGTTTCAGATAGTCCAGCTGTTCTCTCTCTGAGTTTTCATCATGGCTCCTACCCATCCTCCAGGGCAGTCAACTTATATAGCTCTTATGACCTCATTTACCTGGTCCAATGGAGACCAGCACCTGTTGGCTGCCGGCCAACCAATTTGAAATGCATCACTGGTTGCCGGGCAGACTGGCAGGGGGTCTAGCACCCCCCCCGTCCGGCTGGCGGCTGCCGGCCAACCAATTTGAAATGCATCACTGGTTGCCGGGCAGACTGGCAGGGTCTCTAGCACCCTCCCAGTCAGGCTGGCATTGCTTAGAACAACAGGGAGCATAAGTCCCTCACCCAGGTATGTGATGCGAGTCACGTAGGCAGAGGGAGCATGTTTCCCCCCTTCCTTAGGAATGTATCCAACTCAGGTTACCTAAAGGGTTGGGATGTCTGCCCTCTGTAGGGCCGATATTAACCATATTGTCACAGAGCAGAGGTTTTGGGGAGAGAAAAAGGTGGCATTCTGCCACACCTGTCATGTGTTTTTTTTCTCATCCTTTCCCAAAGAGAAGTGTGTGCAGTCAAGTGTTATGTTTTGCTAGGTGTGTTACTTTATATAGCACCCCACACACTTGTGTGCTGCTATGTTTATATGAGAAAAGGCAGAAGTGCCCCTTGCCCTAGAGTGGCAAGTTGGCAGTAATTGATAGTGTTTAATTCAAGAATTAAAGAAATTCTGTAAAGCCCAGAATTTCTGTATTGCTGTCAAGAGACAACCACAGAAGCAGAGCTGTTAACCATGTTCTCATCTCAAAGCCCTCTTACATGGTCTGGGTCCAAGCCATGGAGTGCTTTAGTGAAGATAAGATTCCTAGAGTCATAGATTGTAAGGCTGGAAGGAATCTTGGAAGATCATCGGGTCCAGCTCCCTGCACCAAGCAGGACAGATAACTGGGGGTCAGGTGACCCCAGCAAGGTGACTGTTTAGTCTCCTCTTGAAGATTTCCAGGGTAGGTGATTGCACCACCTCTGGTGGGAGCTTATTCCACAGTTTGGACAACCTGACTGTGAAGAAGTTTTTCCTAATGTTGTTCCTGAATCGATCTTCCAGGAGTTTGTAGCCATTACTCCTAGTTTTCCCCTCGGGTGCCCTGGTGAACAGTTGCTCACCAAGCCCTTGATGCACTCCTCTAGTGTAGCAGTAGCTGCTACGAGATCCCCTCTCAACCTTCCTTTCCTCAGGCTGAAGAGTCCCAGATTCCTCAGCCTTTCCTCGTATGGCTTGCCGTGTAAGACTTTCATCATTACGGGTGGCTCTTCTTTGGACTCTCTCCAGCTTGTCCATGTCCTTGTTAAAGTGTGGTGCCCAGAACTGGATGCAGTACTCCAGCTGCGGTCTTACTGGTGCTGAGTAGAGCGGAAGAATCACCTCCTTCATTTTGCCAGAGATGCATCCATTGATGCATGCCAGAGTATTATTTGCCCTACTGACTACAGCATCACACTGCTGGCTCATATTCATACTGTGGTCTATTATTACCCCCAGGTCAACCACTTGCTGTGCCCCTTGCTGGCACCTAAGGGTCAACATTTTGTCTTCTTCCATTCCCTAGCCCCTTGCACATGAAAAAGGACAGTCAGGAGTGCACCTCACACACCTGAAGCTGAACCTTAAGTCCCTCACTTGGCTGCACAGTTTTCTTTGGACACTTCTCCCTTGGGGAGACATCACTGGCATTGCGACCTAGCTTTATGCTGCTGCACCTTCCTGGGATGCCTACTATTCCCATTCACAGATGGAACACGAGTCCCCACAGGGCACAGTCAGCAATCCAGACATCATCCTCATGTCTCCATTTTCAACGCTTAGAGATTTGATCTCAAGTAAGTGCTTGGAGTAGGCACTGATAATTTGGAAATGTTCTATCCTGGGCTTTGGCAGCAGCATATTCCAGGAGATAGCTGTTGGCACTGAGGTTTCCTCTCTGAATGTGGCACTGGTGCCATGCTCTGTGGCAGGCCATGGCAGCAACCTCTGGCAAGGGTTAACATGGCTCTGACTCATGGGGGAGGGGGCAAGAGGAAAGGGATGCAGCTATGTTCTGCGCAATTAAAGGAAATGCTAAGAGACGCAGTCGGTGCAGAAAGGGAGTGCAGAGCCCTGCACTCATTTGTTCGGAGACTGAGTGAGAGGAGTGAAGGAGCTGATAGGAGCTGCAGTGGACATGGTAAGTGTTGCTCCTTCATGGGGACATGGCTGGCTTTACCAGGGTGGATCTGCACAAAGAGCAGCCCAGCCACACAGGCTGCTCACAAACCTGCTTCCTTTGCTCAAGCCACTGATGAGGACAGGGCAGTGCTAGGCACAGTGCCTCCCACAGATTGTTGAGGGTGGGAAATCTCCTGGGGAACCCCAGAAGAGGAGATGACCCAGGTAGCAATGGAAGAATGTGCCAGCTGCCCTCAGAGTGCTCCCCCAGTGCCCTGCACTGGGCACCAGCACAGGGCATAATGGGCTGTCTGTGTGCCCACAAGGAGGGATGATTATAGCATGCATGGGGGAACAGGGAATTCTTTGATGTGCCAAATTAGCTGAGAATCACCCAGTTTAAACAACACTGCTGGTGAGTGTCAGAGGAGAGCTTTCCTCCACTGCTGGTCCAGCTGTAATAAACCCAGTCATCTGGATCTGGAAATCTGTCACTAGCATCCTCATTGGCATCCACATCCCCTTCCCATCAGTCAGAAATTCCTGAGTGAAAGCAGGAGCCAAAGGTACAATACACGTGGAAAATTCCCCTGTTTGTCTTTCTGCCCCCTGCTTGCTCCCTTGCCTTTATTTCTACCTTCCCACCAGAGCATATGGAATCAAATGACTTTGTTCTCTGTCCCCACTCCTCCATTCACCTGGGAGGGGGTTATTAGGAGCCTCTGGCACCTGTAGCAGCAGACCCTGTAATGGGCATGGGTCTAGGGAGAGCAGGTAAGATGGGCAAGAGAGCTGAAGACAGCATGATTTAATGTATCACTGCTAGCCAAGCATGAGTATGAAGTATATCAGCCTCAGGAGATTGCCAAAAAGAATCAGCCAACAATATGCATCCATAAGTAACCTGAGTTTTGAGGACCAAAGAACATTGAACCTTCCCCCCTCTACCTCCTCCTCACCAAGCCCCTAATCAGCTAAAGCTTCCTCTTTCTCAGCTCCTTGTGCAACAGCGTGGTTCAGCCACTGCTATTAAAGTGCCACAGCATATGGGGGTGTTGGTTGTAGCCGTGTTGGTCTAAGGACATAGGCGACAAGGTTCTTTGGGTAAATGTGATATATTTTATTACACCAATTAAATAGTTGGAAAAATTGTCCTTTTCAAGCTTTTGGGCACAAACACCCTTCTTCAGGCATAGGGAGAGTCTGCTAGTGTTTTGTGTTCTCCTGCATGGAATAGAAGATATTATGCAAAATATAGGTCTATGAAAATGCAAATGTATGTCAATGAGAATCAGAGGCCATGGGAGACAATAGGTGTGAAACAGGTAGATGTGTGGGAGGGGGAATGCTGACCCCACCAAAAATCTGTCAAAGACAATAATACCCAATTACCTGTGTGTGCACACCTCTCACAAGACAACCACTCTCTCTCCAATCTCTCAGTTGTAATCCTCAAAGGGCATTTACAAAGCACCTTTCATTGATGAACCCATGAACTTCAATTTATAAATCTACTGGATACAAAAAATCATGGACTAAATATAAATATTGAATTTATGGCACATTATAACCTGCCTGCAACCAAGAAACCCCAGGGAGCCTCTCTACATTTTACCAGATACGTTCTATCACCAGGTCAACATTTTCCCCTCCCCACACCATTCTCACACCTATTGTCTCCCATGGCCTCTGATCCTTACTGCCATACCTTTCCAGCTATTTGAGTTGGTCTAATAAAAGATATCAGATTTACCCAAAGAACATTGTCTGCCACGTATTTGCATTTTCATAGACCTGTATTTTGCATATTGGCTTCTGTTCTATCCAGGGGAGCACAAAGCACCAGCAGACTCTCCCTATGCCTGAAGAAAGGCATCTGCACCTGAAAGCTTGCAAAGAACAATTTCCCCAACTATTTAGTTGGTCTAATAAAAGATATCACGTTTACCCAAAGAATCTTGACAGCATATGGGGGAAGAAGGCCTGGAGTTTGGTAATGGTTTAACCAGGTGGGAAAGCAAGTTGGTCACATAATGCATTACAGCATTGCTCCTGCTATACCCAGGAGAAATCTGCCCTCAGCCCACATGCTGGCACTGGTGTCCTAGAAGTCACAAAGTACTCAGCATCTCCTAGTCTCCTTTTACTGACACTCAGGAAATGCCTAAGTGCATGTTCTGGTCCCTGTACAGGTAGGAGAAATGGAAGCTGAGGAAGCCTGTTCACAAGTTCCTGCCATCTCATACAAACCTTCCCATCCGTGTGCACCCAACTGGGTGCAAAATGCTCCTTTCCACATTGACAGTCACTTTGTTCATACAGGTGTAAACATCTGCATAGGGTGTGTGGGGAATCATATCCCAAAGGCTGTGTATATGGTTCAGTCCAGGTCTTACAAGTAGTTGGGATTGCAGCTGTGACCAGAACCCATGACTTTAGAAATGAAAATATTTTTTGTTGAAAAGCAACCTGCTTTCAAAAATAGGGTTTTTGTCCTGCAAAATTGAAAACCATTTTTTTCTTTGAAATATTGCTTTTTTTGAAAAAGAAAAAAAGAAATGCTTGATGGATCCTGCAAGTAGGAATTTCATCTGGTTTCTGGTTTACTTTCGTGCTTGGATTCTCCATGCTTGACTTTTCCGTGCCTGCTCTTCACATTTGTTGTTGACCTTTGTGTCTTGTGGCTTAGCTCTGTTCAGCCGCCGTCATTTGCTGGAGCTGGTTTGCATGTGTTGGAGTCCCTCTTCTGGGGCCAGTGTTGATTAATCAGTCACCCCCAGAGCTTGTGAGAGAAATTGTGGGGGGCTCAGTCCATTATGGTATCACCCTCTCCCCCCACCCACTTTCACATACACTTCCATTTGAGTAACAGAAAATAGAGTAATTCTTAGCTGAATTCATAACTTTTGCAATATATATTTTAGAGCTGATACTTCTATTTTATTTACACACAAGTTACTTGCATTTTATTTTATCAATTTTACTCATTATATTTTGATATTTATTAATAAAGAAAATTCTCATTGAGGGGGCAAGCTTGGGGGCCTGATACAACTGTGTCCTCATTCCCCGCCTCCCGTAGGCCCTGGTCATCACATGGCACCTTTTCTCCATTGTTATTTCCTTTGTGATCAAGTGAAAAATGAGTTTTGTCCACAGAACATTAAAAAAATTGGACGGTTGGGGGGAAACCTACCTAGCTGAAAGCTCATTAGATGGAAAGGATTTCAGAATTCTTACATCTTGTCTGGCATCTGGATCAACCGTAGTTGGGATGCCTTGATTTGCAATTCAGTTCACAAGCTGCCTGGCCAAGCTGCTTTTTTCTCATCCTACCTTCTTGCCTGTCACTATGAAGATGATGATATCTCCTTCACCCTTCCTTCCTGCAGACCATACTCCTCCACCTTGATGGGTTGCTTTTCCCTTGTGTCCTGCCTCTGCTCGTGCTGAATAAGGAGTGTCCTGTCATGGCAGCTTAAAGCTCTCAGTTTTATTCAATTCCATGACTGGTTACCACATTGCTTGGCTGTGGAGAGTTCTCAAGTACACTTGGCTGTTGTTCAGAGTTACCAATATGCACATGCTTCAGCTAATTTATTAACAAAACTTGCTTCCCTACCTACACTGGCCAATAAGATTTCATGCCACACCACTCTTTGCTGTCTACTACACCAATTAGCAAACTGTGATGGAGTCATGTTGCTTAATCTGATCAGTTGCCTAAATGTCCATCCCTTTCCTTTCCCCATGTCCTTTTTCCCCCCTCAGAGGCCCCCCATCTTCTGTCCTTTCTCCCCCCTCAGAGGCCCCCCCATCTTCTGCCTTCTTGGAATCTGCATTTTATTTGCAATGTCAATGTAAATGAAAAGGCAGGAGCAGCCCAGTGTAGCCAGTAGTGTGTGCACCGGCCCAGTACAATGCACAGTGATGGGGGTGAGGAGGTGTTATTGTGTCACCCTGGTGTGACATTCCAGCAGGCTAATGTTCCTATGTTCTTCTGATTCCCCAGGGCACTGCTATAGGATTTGACTCAAGTCGAAGATCTTGGAGCTGTGGCTGGAACAGTACCCGACTCTTGTGCTTCATTGCCATTAGCTGGGGTAAGCCTTCCTGTGGCTCTTCACTGGCTGTGGGGAGATCTGCTTTGGCAGGTTCTGCTGGCCTTTATTTATGGGAAAGTTTAGGAAGGGAAGTGCAGCTATTGTGACACCCCTTAAGACTGCCTGGGGCCACTCTAGCATGGCACCTGACATTTTGCAGCCAGATTTGCTGGAATACACCATTTTGTTTTATTCATACTTCCCATCATGGGCAACTGGTGCCTCCTGAGTCTAGGGGGGCACCTGCAGAAGCCAGCGGCAATAACGGGGATGGGGATGGCGAGCACATGCAGAAGCTGCCGGCGGTGTCAGTGGCAGGGAGGGGGCTGGCAAGCACCCAGCAGCAATGAGAGATGGCCCTGTCAGGGGGCCACATGCCCCCTGTGCCGCCCCCGCCCCACCAGTCACCTATGCTTCCCATGCTGGGGTACTTAAAGCAGGACTTTTAAATCCATGTGTAAGGAATTAAATTGTTTCCCTTCTTACCCCTTATCTTTGTTCTTTACCCCTATGGGACCCCAGAAGCTGAGGTAGAGAGTCACTAATAACTGCCTACCAAATACAACTCCATGCCCAAGCTGGAGGGAGCCAGATGCTTCCACACTACTTACAATGATAGTGGCCTGTACACAGTTCCTTTTAGCTCCCAGTCACCCAGCTGGGTCAGAAACCCCCCTAAGGTCTCCCCTCTGAAAGGGTCTTACCTGGGTCTACTCCTCACCTCTAGCATCATGTCTGCCATAGAAGAGCCTCTACTCCATTTCCAGCATCATCTCTTGCTGTAGGGAGAGTGTTAATGGAGAAAGGGCTTGCTTGTGTTTGTTGGCACAGTCATTCCCTGTTTGTACTGTGAAAATACAAAAAGGCTTCCTTCCCAGAGCTGTGATAACTGTGCTGTTCAGGCTGTCAGGCAAAACCCCACCAAAGTAGGGCCCTGCTTTGTTGCAAAAGGTCACAGATTGTGTTAAGATTGTGCCTTGACTAGACAGCCTGAGCTTTGAAGCTTGACAGTTACTACCTCTCCCTTGAGAATGGTACAGCTGGAAGCAGCTGTATTCCTCTCCTGTACAACCCCTACCCATTGTGGAACAGTGGTATAGGGGACTCCTTGAGCACTTGGCATGGGGGTGGGGGCAGTGATGAGGGTATGCCACCCACAGGAGACTGGGGCAGGGGAGATGAGGTGGGAAGCACTATTCTGTTTACCCTACTCACCACCCAGATACACTTTTTGGTGTAGCTCCTGTGGCCAAGCAGAGGCAGTGCAAGGCTTCCACTGCCACTGCAAAGGCTTGTGCAGGGTCAGAGGAAAGCAGGAAGGGAGGGGAGCACCATTCCCCTTGCTTCACTCCCCCTACCCTGCAGATGCACTGCTTCATGTGGCCCTGCTTTGCCCAGCTCCTATGGCAGACGTGGGCAGTTCAGCACTTCTCCTGCAGGTTTTAGACTGGATATAAGGAAAAACTTCTTCACAGTTCATGTGACCAGGCTCTAGAATAGACTCCCAGTTGGAGTGGTGCAGCTGGCACCTACCCTGGAGATCTTCAAAAGGAGACCGGATGCACACCTGACTGGGGTTATTTGACCCCAGCAGTCTTTCCTACCCAGAGCAAGGGGGCTGGACCCAATGATCTCACGAGGTCCCTTCCAGCCCTAAACTTCTGTGACTCTGTGCTGCAACAGAGACTCCTGGTAAGGGGGATTCTGGCGCCTCCTCATAGTCAGTGCCTGCGTTGGGACCCCCTTTCACCCTGCCCTAGTTATGCTACTGTTGTGGAAAAAGGAAAGTTTTATCTTTCAAGATGCTTCTATATTCCTCCCATGCTCAGATATGGTCGTAGACATGCTGGTGCTTTTTGCATGGGCTGAGCTGCACATGTTGATCCAGATCTTGTCTCCAATTCAGAGCTCTCCTGAGAGGTATTTTTCATGAGGAAATTAGGTGTAAACTGTAGCAAGTGCTCTCTTAACAGGAACATGCTTCATACCTAGCTAGGGCCAGTTTCAGCTGATGTAAATCAGTTACACGAACCTCAAGAGATCAATATTGATATGCACTAGGCAAGGATCTGACTCTTGCTGCCCAAAAGTGGCTTTTCCTCAGCAAGAAGCAGCAAAAGAAAAAGAAAAATGTTATTGGGCAAGCTGGTTTTGCATCTTCTGAGAATCACTTTCATCCATGACCTACCAGTTTGGCATGGCCTGCACTGAAAAATCTTCATTGTCTCTTTGGACCCTGGAATGAGTACAGGAGCTGGGAAAAGTTGTATGCCTGAATCCTTTTCCAAAGCACTTGCTGAACCAGACTCTCATTTCCACTAGTTCGCATACGTTCTGCTTACTTTTTCAGTCATTTATCTAGATTACGCTCCCAGGTTCCAGCTGGAACCCAAGCACAAGAGCTGGAAGAGGCCTGTGGGATTTTGTGAACCTCAGAAGGCCCAGTATTATTATGGCTGTCATTAAACAAGCAGGCAACATTCCAGATCCCAAACTGAATCCCTTGTGTGTCTTGTGTCAACAAAGCTGAGGTCTGCATCTCCTGGGGAGATGACCTGTAAGATTTCAGATCCTGCTTCTTCTTGAGCTACACATACCACCCAAACAGTTGTTTGAAACCTGTGCTTCTGACTTTTTCACTTTCAGAGCCCTCCCTGACAGATATGTAGAGTCTGGAGCACAGAATGAGCAATCAGCGGAATGGAAAGATGACCAAGCTCTTTAAATGCAAACCAGGTTCATGTTTCAGTTCATGTACAAATAACAGGATGCATTCTGTTAACTGCTCTCTCCTCTACATTTAGCAGCGCATTCTCAAATGGAGGACCAAATTCTGATGATTTCTGGACAATCTTTACATGGCAGGAGAGAGGGCTAGAAATTTAGTTAGTTGGAAAGTTTCCCTCAAATTATTTTTCAAGAAAAATGCGGTTTCCATGAAAATTCCTATGGCAAAATTCAGATTTTTGCCACATTTTTTAATTGAGAAAACTGAAGTAAAATATTTTCTTTCAAGTCAGCTTGATGCAAATCCAAACACTTGGGTTTGTTGAACCGAAATGTTCCACTTTGAATCAGTTTGATCATACTCCGTCCAAGGTGCCATGATGTCCCAGGGAAGCTACAGTTAGGGTGCTTCATGCTCAGATTTTCTCCAGGGAGTCTGACTTCTTGCAGGTTATATCTTCCACAATGCACCACAGACTTCTCACTGATGGAGCTGCATGGTACATCACGTGAATCACATAATTGTAGAAACAGCTTGGGAAAGATAGACCAGCCATAAACTCTGTCCCACTTGGGAATAGAAATGGGGTTCCTGAACTTTAGCTCCCATGAGACATTGCAATACCATAGGCAGATGCAGCTTAACATTGAACTGATTTTATATTTCTGAACCAATTTTTTCTGGACTTTTCATTTTCTGTATAATTTCAATATGACTGTCTTTTGGAACAAAATGGCATTTCCTGTGTACTATTGGTTTTTGGGTTGGGAGGGGTTGGGTTTTTTGGGGGGGGTTGTTTGTTTTTTGCTGAGCAACATAGAGAAGTAAAAAACCCTGAAATGATATTAAGACCTCTGAACTTGATATGTTCCCTGAACTGGATGCCACAGATGAAGGCATGTCAGTGTACTTTATTATTTAAGATGGGGTAGGCAACCTGCAGCATGCAGCACAAGTGACATGGACAGCCTCTGTGTGGCACATAGCAGATCAGGGAGGAGGCAAGCAGTACAATGACAGAGAGCAGAGAGCAAAAACAGAACTGCAGATCAGGTGAGGAGCAAAGGGCAGGGAGCAGAAAACAAAGCAGCGGATCAAGCAGGGGAATGGCATCAGCATGGCACTTGGAAGGGCACAGGGCTTAATTTATGGTATGCATGCCCAAAAGTTTGGCCCCCACTGATTTAAGACTTTATCCGACCACAAAACTATTTTCATATAGTTTATTGTGACTGAGACACTGGACTGCAGTGGTGGTAGTGATGTCTTGAGTTAATTAAGTAATGATGAGAACTAACACAAATACATGCTGTGTTTTTCAGTTAAGTCACCTTCAGTTCCATGCCAAGTTTCAAGCTAGATTTCCGGTTGGTTTTTTTTTTCTTCCTGATCATGTGTAAGCTTTGCCAGCTTCTTCACTTTTGTGAAACTTGATTTTTCAAACATTCACTTTTATGAAACCTATCAAAGTGCCTTCTGGCTTCAATTTATTGATACCTGAAGCCACTTCCAGATCCAAAGAACTTCAGTCATTGAGAATATTCAGATCCACTTCTGGAATCAAACATTGTTTCTAGTCACTAGATAAAGCTGCGAAAGGAAATTTTAATTACATAACTGTACACATTTTTGCTGCCCTCCAAAAGCCATTTGTAAAGGACTGTTTTAAGGAAATTTCTTAAATTCCTTCCTCCCCTGCCCCTTTAAAACTACAAAATATGTCTTGGGCTGGAACAATCTGAACATGGGGGGTGGGGAGTTGTCCTAGGCGCCTTAAGGATTTTAACAATTAGGATTTTATACCAGTTTAATTTTTTTATCCTGGACAAATTCATACCACTTCACCATGATGCCAGGCAACACCAGAGTGCAATGATCTGCATCCCTTTCCAGACACACAAGTTTTTGATCTGGAAAGAGAATAACCAGCTTCATGGGTTGTTGCAAGTGCATGAATAAGCTCAGCTGAGAGGCAAAGCCAATTGGTGCATTCACAAAACCCCTCTAAATTGGTGACCCCAAGCCAGAAATACTCCTTCCAGTGTGGGCAGGCTCCCAAGCCAGAAGTCATTTAGCTACTTTAATGCAGTGCTACAATCCTTGGACTGTACAGGAGCAGTATTTTCCTGGTTCAGGCTATCATAAGTTAAGCAGCTTTGCTCCCTGGGAAATCCTTTTGGTACTTCTTTGTTGGCTGAGGACTTGTACAACATCAGCATAAGACTTGATCTCTGAAGCACTGCAATGAGTTTTCTGATATCTGAGATGCCTCCTTTTGGGAGATTTTCATTGAACCAGGAAGTACCAACAGGAGTTCAGTATAGGAATGGTGAGGCCTGGGAGTGTTGGATTCTCTTAGCATTAGAGGGGATATCACCAGAATATTTTCATGTGGGCTAAACCACATATGTGCACATATAGCATTTTTCTTAGGAACACCTGAACTGCTTTGGCTGAAACCTTTCAAAGAAAGACAGAAATAATTTGGCCTGAAACATGAGAAGGTTTGGCCCAGTGACTTATAGTTTGACAAAGTTATAAGCAACTGGAAACATGATCTTATGGTGGGAAGTATCACAGTGGATTATGCTGCTTAAACCTTCAGAAAATAATTTGGGGCTCTTCATTGATAACCAAATAGTGTTCCTGCCACTGCTGGTAACCCATTTTGTTCCCAATTTTGTCTGTTATTGTCTCCAATAGTGCTTGCAACTCAGGTGGAAGTGGACGCCTGGACGTACCATTATACTGACCAACATGACTACACATGGGAAAACGCCAGGAAATATTGTCAAACTTATTTCACTGACCTCGTGGCAATCCAGAACAAAGCAGAAATTGAGTATCTCAACCGAACCTTACCTTACAGTAAGACCTACTACTGGATTGGGATACGGAAGATAGAAGACATCTGGACCTGGGTTGGGACCAATAAACCCCTGACAAAAGAGGCTGAGAACTGGGCTGAAAAAGAGCCTAATAATAAAGGATCCAGCCAAGATTGTGTAGAGATATACATCAAGAGGGACAAGGAGGCAGGGAAATGGAATGATGAGCGCTGCAATAAGAAAAAGAAGGCGCTGTGTTACAAAGGTAACAACCATATAAATAGGACAGCTTGAAACAGCAAATTAGCCTACTCTTCCCAGTCAGGTTGCTCCAACCCTCACCTTAGGGTTAGTCTGTCTCCATGGCCCATTCAATCTTTGACCTGAAGGGGTTAATTAGGGTTCTCTGGCGATAGGCATTTGTGACAGCCACCCATGTCTAGTAAGGGCAGGCCTACATCCCCTATGCTCATCACCCTGAAAGCAACTGCTTGTCTTGGTCCTCTCTATGCCCCGACCCTGTTTCTCCAAGTCACTCCTATCCTAAGGTTTTTCCTCATAAATGGTGGTACAGAGAGTGAGAAGCTGAAGCAGGCCTTGGGTATGGAATCAGTCTTGCTTTGACCTTAGCATTCATTTTGTCCCAAAGCCCCCTTTGCCCATTGAGGTACCTGTGTCTTGGCAACACTTGGAGCCTGTGTTCTCACTCACCTGTTGGAGACAAAATAGAGTCTTCATGCTTAATCTAAACCTCAGGCAGCTCTATCTGAAGTAGCTATGTCAAAAGAAGGAACTTTGCATCCAGTCTATTTCAGGCAAAGCAGCTGCTGCTTCCACAAAATGTAATTACCTCTGGAGCACCAAAATGATCTTGCAGGGCCAGAGCAAAAGCCCACCAGAGCCAGTGGGAGTCTTTCCATTGACTTTAGAGGGCTTAGCAAGGGGTCCATCATGAGTAAGCATAGTCAGGATGGAATGCATGAGTCCAGACAGTTTTGGGACTGATGGATCCCTGGGAGCTGAACTGTGGTGCTGGGTCTCGGCTGTGAGGTGGAACCTAACCCAGCTGTATCTCTGCAGCCTCTTGCAACACTTTCTCCTGTAGCCAGCAAGGCGAGTGTGTGGAGACCATAGGGAACTACACCTGTGACTGCTACCCTGGCTTCTACGGGCCTGAATGTGAATTTGGTGAGTGCAGCCAGACCCTGGGCTGAGGGCTGATGAAAGAGGGAACCCTGGGGTGGCAGGTATTATAGTTGCTATACTGGGATCATTCATTTTTGTCATGGCAGGGAAAAAGACATATCTTCATTTCCCTATTTCATACAGAAAGATTGTGGGGCAATGGCCTGAGCACCCATGAGGAACAAAGGGGAACAGTTTGATGGGCCCAGCAACTTCCCAAAGCACCTGACCCCTCCACCTTATAAAAGTCTCCTGCCCCAGCTCAAGCCCCGGAAGCAAGAGCCAGAGCAATTTGTCCTCCTGAGGAGCAGGGCCATATTCCCATTCCTCTGTCAGTCTGGAGGAGGCACTGTTGAGCAGCATGAACCACCACTGTCCCTCTTAGGGGCTAAGCATGCTGTCCCCATGGGTTTGTGTCTCCATGCTAGGCTGTATATGCAACATCTCCCTGAGCAGGAGACCAAAGCCAAGTCTCTTACCTAGCAGGTACAGGGGCCCTCAGCCTCTGTTCAGCTACCAGACATGGCCTCTGGCAAGGCTGGGGATTTGGGAAACCTCTTCAGGCAGGTGTGCTTAAAATAACCACAAATGAGCTAGTTGCATTGTGTCTTCTGTTTAGTTGTAACATGCCAAGAACTTCACCCTGGACAAACGAACATGGACTGCAGCCACCCCTTGGGGAATTTTAGCTATAACTCCACCTGCAAGTTCCACTGCAAGGAGGGCTTTGAACGACAAGGGAGGGACATGCTGCAGTGCTTGGCTTCAGGACACTGGTCCGGAGAGACTCCAGAGTGTACAGGTAGGAACATAATAGTGCGAATATGAGGCCTCCCAATCCCCAAAGAAAAGAGCTCATGCTGCATTTGGACTGAGATTCACTGATCCTACAAGGCTGAGTTCCCCAAATGCCTCAGAAGTTCATAAGAAATTGGGCAAATCTCCACCCCCAGGCTCTACAGCCCAGGCTAAAATTAGTATCTAATACTGTTTCCCATGCAACATTTGCAGTGCTGTTTTGTCCTAGAGACCTATCTAATCTCTTCATCTGTTTGGGGGTTATACAATCCTGAATGATTTACCAGCTTATCTGAACGATTTATCAGTTTGCTACTTGTTTTTGTATGATCTGGCTGACTTTATCCTCTCATGGGTTGTTTGTTTTAGCTCTGAAGTTGTACCTTTCCCTCCACAGAGCAGAACTGCACTCAAAGTCCTGCCTGCCATAGTCAGCCCATCTTCTTTTGTTTGTTGCTCCCCCTCACCAAGCGCTCACTTGTTCTTCAAGGTCCTCAATCTGCAAAGGCCAGGACATGTTTCCACAAAAACTGGGCAAGGAGGCCACGGAGAAGCAAATGCTGCTGCTGGGGCTGAGGACCTCCTAAGGAGCTCCACCACTTACCCCTAGAGAGTAACAACAGCAGGCCAGCCAGGAAATTCTGTTTTTGTACTGGGCTGATGTAGCCATTTCTTTCTTTTGTGGCTTCCAGCTCTGCACCTAGCTTGTATCCGACCTTTTGGGAAATGGCTCCAGGGTCTGGATAAAAGGCCTTTAGCAGTAAAGAAAGAAGGGGACCTATGGCTTTGCTGCACACAGCACAGAGTGTCTTTGTGCCTTCAAAGGACCACATGGCATGCATTTACCTAATGTATGTACAGGATGGGACATCTGCCAGGCATACCCAAAAGAGGTAGTAGGAGACCCTCTACTTCCATCTTCAAACATACTGAGTTTTTAATCCAATTCATCAAGCTGTTGCCTTTGGAAATGTAACCAGCACAAACCCAGTGCTAGGAAGGAAAGCTTGATGCTAGTCATCAGATGTTCACAGGGCTGAGCTTTGGGCTGTGCAAAATTGTATTCAAAGACCCCTGAGTACTGGGGGAGACCCTAGACCAAGAGCATCCCTGGAAGGGGCAATCCCTTTGTATCCCAGAGCAGCTTAAGCTTTTGGCTATCGGCAACATATGGAAAAGCCACTTCTTGGCTGAACAATGAGCAACAGAATGAGATCAGCACTGGAGGTGGAAGCTGGAGAAATTTATCTAGGAAAAGGGGGAATTTCCTGACGGGGAGGGTAGTGGATCCTTGAAACAAATGAGCAAGGGATGTGGTGCCTCCCAGAGCACTTGAATTCTAAATAAGGATTGGAGGTCAAGCTAGATAATCAAAACAGTCCCTGGTGACCTTAAAATCTATAAATCCAGCAGTCTCTTGACCTTCTTCAATTGGATAAGATAAGCAGATGGAGCTTCTCCAGCTGTTCCACATAAGGCAGATTTCCCAGAACTTGAATGAACCTTGCAGCATCTTTCTGAACCTTCTCTAATTCTTTTACCCCTTTTGAAAGTCTGGACACCAGAAGAAGACACCACATTTCACTGGTGTTTTCCCCAGTGTCTGTATTCAGCTCCCTGCATCCAGTTGCTATCCCCCTGTATCTGTTCAAATCAAGTTCAGGAAAGCACAGCAGAAGGGAAAGTGTGGAAGTAAGCATGAAGTGGTTATAGAAATTGGCCAACCAGATGGTGCAGGCCAGCAGCACTGAGAGTGGAAACATGATAAAAACTGAGATCAGATATGTGATGAGAGGCAGAGCTTTGTGGGAACAGATAGCTTTGAGGTGAATGCAAAGTACCCTCCAGTTTACCCTCCCTGACAGCCCCAGCTAACCCTCTGCCCAGCGATATGATCACAGCGCACAGAAATCTCTGCTGGTTGGAGGTGGCAGAAAATGATTTGTGGGCCTCCTCAAAAATGTGACATCTGATTTTATGGGGGGCTGCCACAGTGGAAAGCATCTGTGACCAGTGCAGCTTTGAGGAGCTGAAACTGCTGGTAGAGACAGCAGGACAATGTCCTGCAATGTTAAAGTCTGCTGCCCAGAGGGTCTTCAGGCTCGGGCAGCCTGCATCCAACTTCCCCATATAGTAGGAAGCACCATGCAGTTCTTTGACCATTCATCACCCTGTTACTGTGGGGAGCCTGCCTTACTGAAGGAGGGTTCAGGGAGTCCAGCAAAACTCCCAGGATTTGTAAAGGGGCTAGTACAACAGGCGCTGTCCATAGCCTTTCATAACAGAATCTGTGGATCATCCTTACTCAAGTGCCCTCTGAACCACCAAGCTGCTGAGGCAGTTCACAATCATCTGAGTTTGTGGACATAAGAATAAAACAATTTGCCAATGGAACAGCCAAGTTTTCAGGGTGAGAAATCAAGAGCCTTATATTGGAGCAGAAGGCTTGCCTGAGCGGGGTAGGGTGCTCAGGGGTGTTACAGAGCTGTAGAACAGAACAAGCTCCCTGCTGCTGGCTAACTTGAACTTTACATGCACTTTTCTTTTCCCTGGTTCTCATTCAAGAACCCTCTGTGCACAATATAGTGCTAGAATAGATAAGCTAGGACCAGGCAGGTCTGTGCAGAAGCATAGCTGGGCAACTCCATGTCTAGAACAGCTATGATGCATGAGGCTGCTGCTGGGCCCATGACAACAATGTGGTCAGTGGCTGCTGCAGCTGCAGTGATAGCTATTTTTGCACTCCCCACTCCCAGACTGGTGGAGACTGGGGCTGCTGCCCTAGTCACCACCGCTGCCCCTCAGTTATGCTACTGGGTCCATGAAGAGCCAGAGTTTTTACACAGGGAGCTCTAATAGGAAAAAAGTAAGCTTCTGTTATAAATAACTTTGATAACTTCTAAGTTGTAGTAGTGAGGTGATAACTGTGATCATCCAAGGAATACCCAAGGAGGGGGATTTATATGGCAGTACCTTTTACTGGATCAACTGTATAGTTGGGAGAGGTGTTAGACAAGCTTTTGGGCACCAAATGTGCTTCCTCAGGCCCCCCTTCCCTTTGAAGGATAGACACAGGTGGCAGGTCCTACATGATGGTTGCCATCTGTCAATCTCAATGCACTTCAGAAATTAAATCAGTATTACCATTGCCACTTTGTGGATGGGGAAACAAGGCCCAAAGGGGTAACCTAAAAGGAGCTCAGACAGGATAGTATTAATGGTTCCTGCTGGCCTAATAATCTGTGAAATCTGTTCATTATTCCAGTGTCCTTATAGGTGCCCTTTTGCTTTCCATTGCTGCCCTTCCTGCCACCTTCCCCTCTTTGCTTCTTACAGGCTCTGGGAGGTGACACTTGTGTCCATGGTCTTTTTGTTCTTATGCAGCTAAACAATGCCAGGGTATTAAGCCCCCTGAAAGAGGAGCCATGAACTGCATGGACACTCTTGGAGTTGGTGATTTTGCTTTTAAATCAAGCTGTAAATTCACTTGTGAATCTGGCTTCAAGTTGAGTGGAGATGAAACACTGCAATGCACAGCATCTGGCAAGTGGACAGCAGAAGTGCCAGCCTGCCAAGGTAGAGTACTCCAGAGTGTGGCTGAGGGTTGTGTGTAATGGGTAGTTAGCATGACCAGGAGGAAATTAAGGACTGAGGTTCATGGAACCTAAACAGGACAAAGACATTTCAAAGCTGTACATAACAAATGTGCACTGGCTTCTAGATGTGAGTTAATAGGGTTTTCCATTTTGATCTCTAAAGAGTATAAATGATTTGGTCATGTGTGAGTGATGTTCTTGCCATGATGGTCCACTAAATATGTGAGGGGCAAGTATCTTTGTGGGTGATATCTTTTATTGGACCAACTACATGGTTGAGATAGACCTAGGCAAACTTTTAGGTACCACAGTCTCTTCCTTGGACCTCAGACCATATGTACTGTAATACCCAAAAGCTTGTCTAAGTCTATCCCAACCAGGCAGTTTGTCCAATAAAAGATATAAACCACAACTATCCTTGCCTCTTTAAATTATTTTGGGCGGGGTACTATATATATATATATATATATATGCATACTATATATATATATAGTGCATATATATTATAGTATATATAATATATATAATAATATATGTATTATATATACTATAATATATAATAACACACACACACAGTTAGCTGTGTTAGTCTGAAGTCAAATAGAAGGTAGGGTAGATTTTCACCTTATTGACCAATAGATAAAGATATAGATATATAGTATAAGCTTTTGTAAGCTGTAGCTCATTTCATTAGATGCTGTGATGGGACATGCAGAAAGCAGAGTATAAGAAGGAGAGAGAAATTAGAATAAAAAAGACAAGAAGAGAGAGAGAGATGAGGGGGGGAGAGGATGAGAGACAAGCAAACACACATTAAACTCATAGGAGGGATCACCAAAGCTAACTCACATAATGGGGTAATAATAATCTCTATTTAAACCATATTTAACATAATTGAGTCTGTGGATGATTTCATGTTCCACAATTTCCCATTCAAATCTCTTTTTTAAAGTTTTCTGCCTGAAAACAGCCATCCTCAGATCGGTGATGAAGTGTCCAGGGAGGCTGAAGTGTTTTCCCACAGACTTTTGCATCTTTCTACAGCTGCTGTCAGAGTAGTGTTTTTTAATATGGGGATCATTCAGTCTGCTCAATGTAGAAAGCAGAGGGGCACTGTAATCAGAGTGATTGTGTATATGACACTGTTGAAGTTGAAAGTGCATGAACCTTGGGGCTAGGTACATGCATTCAAAAAGCACGAAGTGGAATCAGTATCAGTTTTCTGTAAATGGAATAGTTCAGATTGGTAGCGAACAGAACACACATTCGCCCTTTAGGGAGGGTTGCAAATCTTAGATCAGGTTCTGCCATTTTTAACCCAGTCTGTGTGTGTTGAGCTTCTGTTCTATTATGGGTATAAACTGGTTTCAGATCACTTATACCAGTAAAGGTGTAATGTCTGTATTTGGCCTGGATATTGTAATCCATGTTATTTGGTCCAGTGATGATGTGGTCTGTATTGATGTTGGGACACAGAAGGCATTTGGGTCCATTGTAAGGCCTGGGGCCGCAGTAAGACTAGAAAGCCTGTTCTTTGAGAGAAGTCATTTGTGGTTGGAAGGCTGTCTGTATGTAAGGATTAGTTTGTCCCCCATGACTACTTTGAGATGGTCATCCTTTTGCAGGAAGGTTTAGATGTCATTGATGATATGTCTGTGTTCAAGCCAGGGTCTATAAGGTATATATAGACAAGTAGGTGTGTACATATATACACACATATAGGTAAGTGTACATAGTTTGAACAGGGGATGCAGTAAGAAAGAGTAGAAGTGAAGGAGGAGCATCGTGCACAAAGTGGTGCATGACTCTAATGAGATCAAGTTTTAAAGGTTTACATGATAATACAAAAAAGTGAAGCCAAGTCTGCAGGCCTGTCTCTGTGTTTAAATGTAAGTTGCCTTTCAGAAGCATTAGAATTTTAAAAAAGGGAAACAAAAATTAGTGACTGAGGACTTTCTGCTAAGACCACTCATCTAGAAAAGTGCTACAGTCCATCCTTATAGCCATAATCTGACCGTTTTTTAATTATTTTTTTTTGGTGGGGGGCATGGAGGGGGAAGGGGAATCAAACTGAGGGTGCACCGGTATAGATTTTTTAGGCCAATACTGATGGTCAGTTATTAACGAGCCATATTGCCAATACCAATCCAATTGCTGATATGCAGCCTGGCAGCTTGGAGAGCAGCAGAAACAGGCTGGTAAATCTGTGGGGAGGAAGGGGCATGGGGTGCAGATCGAGGCCCCCACGGTGAGGGAGGGAGTGGGGCTGGGGCAGGGGGAGGGGCAGACACTGATGGTGCACATCTGGGAGGTGGGGCATGGGACAGAGCCTTGGTTCATGCAGGGGAATGGGATGGGGAGAGGGGGTGGTTCCCACCACTGTGTGCACCCCTGGGGGAGGCACGGGGGAGGGGTGCCCCTTGATCTGTGCGCAGGGTAAGGGCGGGCTGCCACTGTGCACTCAGGGCTGGGCTTTTCCTGGCAGAGGGGGCTGGGCCGGGGCTGCACTTGGGTGGGTGGCAGCAGTGCTGGAACAGGGGGCTATAGCAAATTTTGGGGAGCTGTAACCCCCCCCGTAGCCACCTTCCCAGCACTGCCACTGGCCCCAAGCATGCAGTGTTAGCCTGCCTTCATACTGCGCACAGGCACACGCTCCCATGCCTGCCCTGGGGTTGCACGCAGTGGCGGGAGCTACCCCCCTTCCCTGCCCCCTGCGCTCCCCGGACAAGCCGTGGCTCTGTCCCATGCCCTGCTGGCTGTGCAGCACCTGCCCCTGCCCCAACCCCACTCCCTCCCTCACCCATGGGAGCCTTAATCTGCAAAATGACTCTACACCTGAGTGGTTAGGGCAGTTGTCTAAGTGGACCCCTAGGGTACCATTCCCTGCTCCAGTGAATATTTTATTAGCTAGACAAGGAGGAATGGGCTCAACAGTGAGACTGAGTGGCCCCACTCCAGAACAACCTGCAGCCTTGTGCTCAGAGCAGGATGTTGGTTCAGGTCCCTTTAGGTGCAGGAGAAATGAAGGAAACTGAACCTGGGTCTCTCACGGTCTGGATAAGTGGTCAAACCCAGGCACAAGGGGGACATAAACAGTCCTAGCAGTTTTATGAATCTATTCCCTTTTTTCTTTTCCAGCTGAGAAGTCAGTGTGAGTCAGAATCACAAATGGCTTGGGGATGCAAAGCACTTTTTTGGGTAAATTCATTATTTGCCTAAAGAAGTTCTCCTGAAGGCACATTTTGAGGCACATTCCTGAGATAGGATTTCATTGTCCAGCACAGTGATGATCATTGGTGTCCTTGTGAAGTGACCTCCTACTTTCTCCTTCCCTCAGCTGTGCAGTGCCAGAATTTGGTGGCTCCTGAAAATGGTGATTTGGTCTGCTCTGGACCCTTTGGAGATTTTCTGTACCAATCAGTATGCAACTTTTCCTGCAGCAAAGGTTTTGTCTCAACTGACCCAGAGATACTGCATTGCTCAGCTTCTGGAAACTGGAGTTCTCCATCTCCTGCATGCCAAGGTAAAACATGCCTGCTTCATAGATTCATAGATTCTAGGGTTGGAAGGGACCTCAGCGGGCCATCTAATTTGACCCCCTGCCCCTGGCAGGCAATAGGCCTTGTGTTGCTGCTTCTCATCTCCTGTACTAGATTAACTCTGGAATCATAAAATATATGGTGAATGAGCCAAAAATGTCACCCTGCACCATGAGTCTCACAACAGTGTTGTGCGCACAGGGCGTACAATGTGCATTAAAAACAAGCCAGAATTTTATCAGGGGGATAAGGCACAAGGCTGCATTTATTGGAACACAAAACATAAAACATACAACATAAAAAGAATAAAGAATAATAAAGTTATTTGCTTTACTCATTCCCATGCATACTCATTCATTCATTCATTCATTCATACAAAGAATCAAACACACACACACAGAAGTTAGACAGTCCTGCAAAGGTTAAGGTGTTACCAAGTTTCAAAGTTGCTCAAGGTCAGTCTGGTGGCCGGCCAAGCTGACCAAGAGAGTTGGAGTCAGGTCTTGTTGGACGCACCCAAAACTCCTTCTTGCAGATGGAAGAGACCCAAAGCCTTGTCTTTGTGTTCATTCTTTATAGAAATAGTTGTTCATACAGCCTATGGATTCCACTGAGTCAGATGCGAAGGCCATCCTTCTTGTCCTGTTGGCAAGCTGGGATTGGTAGGCCATGATCTTCTGGCTTTGTGGTCTGCAATCTTCAGGGGCCATCACTTGAAGTCTTCAGCCATCAAGTTGGAGCATGATTCAGTGTTTGGTAATCCTTTACTGCTGACTTTTAAGTCGCTGCAGCTCTTAACTATTAAGCTACAGAAGGCTATTTTCACCTGCTGCAAGAGCCCTGTCTTTCTGTGTCGCTGGCACACACCCATCATTTATTCTTTTGTTACCTCTTTCCACATAAACCAGACATGTCCACACACACTAGACATACCACAAACCCTTACACACACGTTTTCCTTATACTAAATTTAAGTTTTAAAGTCATGAGTCAAACATGTCTAAAATCATAAGGCCAATGTCAAATACATTTTATGCCAAGCAATAAGAAATGTAAAATAGATGATCAGTTGCAAATAATAATAATTGATTAAATAACTTTATCTTGATGGTTAGTAAATCATAATAGGATTAACTTTATTTTAATTGTCCTTATATAAAAAGAAAAATAACAAAATAAACAGTCAAAACAATTATAGTCAATAACAAGATAAGCACTCAAAGCAAAATCTTCACTGTAATACTACAACAGTACACGGATCACTGGGGAAAGGCAAACCCAGCCCTTGTTTTACACAGAGGAATAATTCATTGAGAGCAATAGACAGTGAAGAGTGAAAATAGATCAGGAGGAGGGAGAATTTTCCCTTAAGGGCCCAGTCAACAGCATGTGAAGGGCCTGCCAGCCATGGATGAATGCCTGAGATCAATTCTGCTGTGGCTCTGAGGCTTTAAGTCATCTTCCCCTAAATTATGTCACTGCCTACATGGCTGATTATGTCAGGATGTGCTCAGAGCTCCTGGATGCTGTGATAAGGATGGAGCTGTCCCAGAATACTGCAGACTCTGCTTTTAGAGTTATGTACAGCTTGCTCAGGTGGGGTTAACAGTGTAAGGGATGATTTCTCTATGTCTGTTCCCCTGCATTTGCTCTTAGGCCTACAGCCAAAACTTCTCCTGGGCCCCCTCCACAGCCCAAGCAGGTTGCAATGAAATCCAGACATACAAGGGAAATGTGTCAGGCTAGCAGACATTTCTGTTGTTTATCTGATGGCTACTGCAGCAGCTGGTATCCAATAATGGTATCATAGCTCTGTCCTGACTTTGCCCTGCCAGAAAATCAGGGGTCACAAGTTGCCTATGCTTGAGTAAATCAGGAAAGGAGTCTTGGAGCACTGCTGTGAATCCAAGAGGGTCCAGAATCCCAAACAGTCACATCGCCATTCAGCAGACACCGCTACCTTTTCCCCTGAATTGACCTGACTCACTATACCACCCACCTCACCACAGTGCAGTCACCCTCACTGGCTGGGAAAGCTATGAAGATGTTGCAGGGATCAGGCTGAAGTGGAGCAGATACCACCAGATAATAGTCCTTTTTCCTTTTACTGTCCTGACTCCACTTACTTTATTTCTAATTCCAGCCATCCAGTGCTCAGCACTGGATGCTCCAGACTGGGGCCAAATAAATTGCTCTCACCTCCATGGAAACTTCACATATAACTCCACATGCTCCTTCTCTTGTGAGACTGGCTTTCTGAGGATGGGACCAGAGACAATTGAGTGTACAGCCCTGGGAACCTGGACAGGGAGTCCTCCACATTGTAAAGGTACAGTACTGCCTACATACAGCAGAGATGTCTTGCCATAGTGCTTCTGAAATCCTGGTAGAAACCACTGAGGAAACCATTGTCAGAGCAGGCCTTAAACAGAAACATTAAACCAAAAGCAAATTGAGATGTTGGAACCTCATCTTGAGCCCTTCCCCCTCTGTCCCTGACCAAAGCCTGCAGCAACTCAGTGCCCTCTAAAGTAGCCTAACTGAAGCCCTAGGCTGCTGCAGACATTAAGGAACAATCATCAGTGGAGAATGCAGGAGATCACCAATGGGCCTATAACAAAACAAACAGAAGCAAGAAGCATCTTTGCACCAAGAGCATCTGTGGCAAACCCCTGTGTGTAGGACACAGTCGGGGCAGACACTTGACACAATTCCTGTGTGGAGTATTTACTACTAATGGTAATCCGTAGTAAATTTGCATTTTGGTAATGGATGAATACAAAGGGTGCTGACAGAAGTGACATCTGTCTTGCAATTGGCCCCTTGACAGCACTCTATAGACATGCTGTAACACATATGCACAGCAGCAGAGAGCTTTAAAAATGGCTAATCATGTGAAAAATTAATTCTCATATAATGAAGGGTCAGAGGAAGACACTTCAAAGTGGAGTGCCTTAGGTAACTTCTGTGATCTCTGCCTGCAATAGGGGCTGGGCTGATATAGCCCAGCCCTGCCCCCAGTGCTGTCTGCAGGAAGGAAGGGGAGGATGGGGGAGGGAGAGAGAGCTACAGGCTGGGGTATGCCCAGCTTGAGTTGGGGGAGGGGATTGGAGCCCCCTCCACCCTCCACCCCCTGACCACCTCCCAGGCCCCTCCTCCTCCAGCTCATGCTGGGCAAACCGCAGCCCACAGCTCCCTCCGCAGACAGCACTGGAACTGAGAAAAGCAGGGGGCCAAGGGCAGTGCTAGGGGAGAGAAACTGCAGGTAGGCTTCTCCTTGCTCAATCAGCAGCAAAGTAGAGCGCAATTCTGCCCTCCCCCCATCCCCAACCCAACAGTGAATGTCTGTTGGGTTGGAGGGTCACTATCTTATGGCACTTTCTGTGAAGTGCCATGAGTTAAAGCGGGGAGTGCACGTCTGTCAGTGCCCAGCAATCACAAACTGGATTGCTGAAGTAGGTGCTATTACAGACCTTGGCTACTAGATGTCAGGGAGCTGGTTCCAACAGAGCACAATTCCTCCATGAAATGCCAATGAGGAGGGCAGGGGTGACTAACCTGAGGCAGGTGTGCTACAAGTGCATGGGTACCCTCTGTGTGTGACATGCGATAGACTGGGGAGGGAATAGGCAGGACAATGGCAGATAGGGCAGAAACCAGAAAGCAGAGTAGCAGATCAGTCAGGGAGCACAGGGCAAGAAGCAGAAAACAGAACAACAGATTAAATAAGGTAAGAGATGGAGTGGTACTCAGGGACAGTGTAGGGCAAATTTGTGGTGCATTTACCAAAAAGACTGGCCTCCACTAGACTAGGGAAACAGACATGATACATTCTTCACATTAGCTTTCCCACATAGTAAAATTACTACAAGTTTTCCAAGATGTATCTTATCTTTACCCTGCATTTGAGGGATTTACTACGTCTTAGGTAGGGACCTACCTAAATCATGGTTTCATGGATTTCATGGAAACCGCAGAAACAGCAGTGTCCACTATCACTGCGATCTCCAGGAAATCCAGCATCAGCCGCGATTTCCCATGAAATCAATCAATAATAAAAAAAAAAAGGAGTAGCAGGGTAGGGTAAGTAAATGCGCCCTTTGCCGATCAGCAGTGAAGGGCAAGGCAAAGAAAGCGGTAGGGAAGTAAACTGAGTGAAAGTTTCTGTCTGAGTGAAAGACAGTCAGCGGTGAAGGGACTGGCTGCTGCGAAATGCCCATGAAATCACAGTGCGCACCGCGAGCATGTCTCTAATTTTAGGACTCTATTCTGCTTAGACTACATATTACAGTCAATTTATAAAGTCCATTGTATGTGTCTGCACCCAGGCATGCCAGAAAGGGCGCTTGGTGAGGAAATGAAATGAAAAGATATTTGGCTTAAATGCTCAAAGTGATTTTTTTTTTGGACGTCTTGCTGAGTCAAACAAGAGATACTTATCTCAATGAGATGCAGTTGCAGGGGAATTAATTCACTGTTCATTGTGAGTTTTCTGTTTTCATGAAAATACATCATTCAGATCTGATTAGAACATTTTCCCTGTGTGTCGAATGAGCCTAAAATGACTTTGCCATAATAAAGGAATGAGAAATAAAACTAGATTTGGTTTCCAGTTGCTTCTCCAGCTAAGTTTTGTGATATCCATATTATATAAGCCCCACGTGGAATTTCTGAGCATCATTTCCTCCAGGGTTCTCACTTACACATCTCTGCTCTGCTATTCCAGCTGTCAAGTGCCCGGAATTGATTGCCCCAGACTGGAGTCAAATAAACTGCTCTCACATCCATGGAAACTTCATGTATAGCTCTATATGTGACTTCTCTTGTGAGGCTGGCTTTGTGCAGATGGGACCAAAGACACTGGAATGTACAGCCCTGGGGAACTGGACAGGAAGTCCTCCAGTCTGCGAAGGTAGGGGCAAAGCATTCACATTGGGATGTGTGGAGGGTGTATCATGGACCTGGTGCTATATCAGGCGCCCCTTTCTGTAGAGGCCAAGATTTTTGCCAGTGCTGGGGAGGGGAGTTGTTGTGTACAACAGTTGCGGGAGTCAGGACTAGGTTCCCGAGATCTGGAGTGGGTGTGAAAAAAAAGGCTTTAGGAAAAGAACATTATCAATGCTATCCCACAGTGCACAGTGGCCCTTGGCACTGCAGCCCTTAGCATGGCCAGACTCCTGCCTTACAGAGCTCTGCCTCACCATTCCAGCTGTTAGGTGCCCCACACTGGATGCCCCAGACGGGGGCCGCATGGTCTGCTCTGATCTGCATGGAAACTTCACATATAACTCCACATGCTCCTTCTCCTGTGACACGGGCTTTGTGCGGATGGGACCAGAGGCAATTGATTGTACAGCCCTGGGAACCTGGACAGAGAGTCCTCCAAATTGTAAAGGTACAGTATTGCCTAGAGACAGCAGAGCTGTTTTGCCATAGTGCTTCTCAGATCCTGATAGAAACCACTGAGGAAATCATTGTTAGAACTGGCCTTAGAATCATTACACCGAAAGCAAATAGAGAAGGGTTTGAGCCTTGGATTAACGCCCCCCTACCCAACCTGCAAACAACTCAGTGGCCTATACAGCAACCCTAACTGGAGCCCCAGACTGCTGGAGACATTAAGGAATAATCGTAAGTGGAGAATGCAGCAGGCCATCTATGAACCTCTAGTAAATCAAAAAATACATCATCCAGATCTGATTAGAATATTTTCCCTGTGAGAGGAATGAGCCCATAATGACTTTGCTGTAATGCAGAATTGAGAAATCAGGCCAGATTTGGTTTCCAGGTGCTTCTACAGATAAGTTTTATGCTTTCATATTACTTAAACCCCACATCTAATTTCTGAGCATCATTTCCTCCAGGCTTCTCACTTACACATCTCTGCTCTGCTGTTCCAGCTGTCAAGTGCCCAGAATTGATTGCCCCAGACTGGAGTCAAATAAACTGCTCTCACATCCATGGAAACTTCATGTATAGCTCTATATGTGACTTCTCTTGTGAGGCTGGCTTTGAGCAGATGGGACCAAAGACGTTGGAATGTACAGCCCTGGGGAACTGGACAGGAAGTCCTCCAGTCTGCGAAGGTAGGGGCAAAGCATTCACATTGGGATGTGTGGAGGGTGTATCATGGACCTGGTGCTATATCAGGTGCAACTTTCTGTAGAGGCCAAGATTTTTGCCAGTGCTGGGGAGAAGAGTTGTTGTGTACAACAGTTGCAGGAGTCAGGACTAGGTTCCTGAGATCTGGAGTAGGTGTGAAACAGAAGGCTTTAGGAAAAGAACATTATCAATGCTATCCCACAGTGCACAGTGGCCCTTGGCACTGCAGCCCTTAGCATGGCCAGACTCCTGCCTTACAGAGGTCTGCTTCACCATTCCAGCTGTCAGGTGCCCCACACTGGATGCCCCAAACAGGGGCCGCATGGTCTGCTCTGATCTGCATGGAAACTTCACATATAACTCCACATGCTCCTTCTCCTGTGACACGGGCTTTGTGCGGATGGGACCAGAGGCAATTGATTGTACAGCCCTGGGAACCTGGACAGAGAGTCCTCCAAATTGTAAAGGTACAGTATTGCCTAGAGACAGCAGAGCTGTTTTGCCATAGTGCTTCTCAGATCCTGATAGAAACCACTGAGGAAATCATTGTTAGAACTGGCCTTAGAATCATTACACCGAAAGCAAATAGAGAAGGGTTTGAGCCTTGGATTAACGCCCCCCTACCCAACCTGCAAACAACTCAGTGGCCTATACAGCAACCCTAACTGGAGCCCCAGACTGCTGGAGACATTAAGGAATAATCATAAGTGGAGAATGCAAGAGGCCACCTATAAACCTCTAGTAAATCTAAAAATACATCATCCAGATCTGATTAGAACATTTTCCCTGTGAGATGAATGAGCCCATAATTACTTTGCTGTAATGCAGAATTGAGAAATCAGGCCAGATTTGGTTTCCAGGTGCTTCTGCAGATAAGTTTTATGATATTCATATTTCTTAAACCCTACATGGAATTTCTGAGCATCATTTCCTCCAGGCCCCCATCTTACACATCTCTGCTCTGCTATTCCAGCTATCAAGTGCCCGGCATTGAATGCCCCAGACTGGAGTCAAATAAATTGCTCTCACGTCTATGGAAACTTCATGTATAGCTCTATATGTGACTTCTCTTGTGAGGCTGGCTTTGGGCAGATGGGACCAAAGACGTTGGAATGTACAGCCCTGGGGAACTGGACAGGAAGTCCTCCAGTCTGCGAAGGTAGGGGCAAAGTATTCACATTGGGATATATGGAGTGTGTATCATGGACCCGGTGCTATATCAGGCGCCCCTTTCTGTAGAGGCCAAGATTTTTGCCAGTGCTGGGGAGGGAAGTTGTTGTGTACAACAGTTTCGGGAGTCAGGACTAGGTTCCTGAGATCTGGAGTAGGTGTGAAACAGAAGGCTTTAGGAAAAGAACATTATCACTGCTATCCCTGTAGTGGAGGAGTCCTTTGCACCAGAACAAGTGAGTGCCCCGCAACCCTGGCACGACAGCCACTGGATTTCTCATCCTGCAATCCCATCCCTGCTCCGATTCACCTTCCCCTTCGACACAGTAAATAACCTGGCTCCTGGCATCCCCCCACCAGAACAGTCTTCTGTATATCCTCATCTTCTGTGTCAACAGCCCCTTACACTTGTGTTCAACCCATGTTAGTACCTAATACCCCATTTAATATCAACAGCCTAATTCATTATTTTTCGGACATACCACATAGCGCCCACGTTTGTAGCATGCAGTCCTCAGAAACTCAGCTTGCATCATCCCAGGACTCCAGCTCCAAAACACTCAATCGTACCACCCATCACTTACCATCATCTCTCTCACAACAATGTCACTTAGCCACTACAAGCCCCTCTCTTGTCACTGCATGCTGGCATCTCCCATTGTTTCCCCACAAATTCCTCACAGAGCAATGCTTTACTGTTTTAGCTATCACATGTCCAACATTAGACAACCCAGATTGGGGCCACTTAACCTGCTCTCATATGCATGGACATTTCAAGTATAACTCTACATGCAACTTGTCCTGTGAGACCGGCTTTGTGCGGATGGGACCAGAGATGCTTAAGTGTACAGCCCTGGGGACCTGGACAGAGAGTCCACTCTGTAAAGGTAAATACACAGCATTCATTATGAGCTGTCTGAAGTGTATGTCAGTGGTTTGATGCTATACCAGATGCCTCTCCCTATAGAAACCCAAATCTCTGCCAGTGCTGGGGAAGAGAGATAGCATACAATGACTGTCAGAGGCAGGGAATGGAGATCTGGGACAGCACCATAACAAAGAGCTTTCAAGAGAAGGCTCTGCCCTAGGGAGAAAACAGGTCTGGTTCTTCACTGTCTCTTCACCTTGAGTTGTCACTTACCTTGGAACAAAGCAGGTGCACCACAACCCCTACCACAGCAGCTCCTGACACTACAATCCTTGCCACCCCATCCCTGCCCCCATCAGCCTCTCCCTGAATACAGTGAGCAGCCTGCCTCCTGGCCCACTAGTCCCCTGTCTCTTCACTAACCCCAAGTCCATGTCCCTGGCACCTAACACATCAGCACCATTCCTCACCCACCCAGTTCTTCTAGTAGCTCCTCTCTGGCATCTGACCACTTTTGTTCATGCTGTCACCTGATCCTCTGCAGCCCTGTCACCCCCAGCACCCGATACTTAGGCCTCTACACTGCATGCCCCAAAGCTCAGTGGCCCTTGGCACTGCAGCCCTTAGCATGGCCAGACTCCTGCCTTACAGAGCTCTGCTTTACCATTCCAGCTGTCAGGTGCCCCACACTGGATGCCCCGGACAGGGGCCACATGTTCTGCTCTGATCTGCATGGAATCTTCACATATAACTCCACATGCTCCTTCTCCTGTGACACGGGCTTTGTGCGGATGGGACCAGAAGCAATTGATTGTACAGCCCTGGGAACCTGGACAGAGAGTCCTCCACATTGTAAAGGTACAGCATTGCCTAGAGACAGCAGAGCTGTTTTGCCATAGTGCTTCTCAGATCCTGATAGAAACCACTGAGGAAATCATTGTTAGAACTGGCCTTAGACAGAATCATTACACCAAAAGCAAATAGAGAAGGGATTGAACCTTGGATTAATGTCCCCTCCCCCCGCCACCACCCTCTAAATCCTTCAAACAACTCAGTGGCCTCTACAGCAGCCTAACTGGAGCCCTGGACTGCTGGAGACGTTAAAGAATAATCATAAGTGGAGAATGCAGGAGGCCACCTATGAACCTCTAGTACAAGGGTGTCCAACCTTTTTGAATGTGGGGCCGGATCATGAACTTTTTATCACCCAGTGGGCCGGCGACCCAAACTGAACAGCCCCACTCTGGCGGGGGGAGAGAAATTACTCAAGTGTCTTCTAACTTGTCACATTCTCAGCTGCAATTTCTAGGCAGGGAAGAGTGTCCCAAGAGTTCCCCCACCCCAACCTTGTATAATTGAGATCCTTCACCCCCAACCCCACCAGTAAAAATGGCAGGGGGTGGAGGCAGGAAATCCATAAGAGGTAGTCAGGTGGAAAGCAGCAAGAAAACCACCTATAGAGGTTGCTGGGAGTCTCCGGAGCTGGCAAGGGTACCAGCTGCAGCCCCAGCCCCAGCTCTGGTGCTGGGAGAGTGGCGGTGGCACGGGCCACACCGCTGGAGCAGATATGGGGGGCAGTGCCCACCCTGCAATCCACATACTGCCCAGGGTCTGGGGGGCTTCTGGGAGGTCTTATGGAGGGTTTCCCCACCTCACTCAGTATGAGCATTGTGTGCTGGGGGGGGGGGGTGTTTTACCCACTCCTCAGTGTGCACGGGCCCCTGGGGGGGGATTTTT
>NW_005841832.1:1701109-1714743 GCF_000455745.1 Alligator sinensis | reverse complement strand
CTGCCCTTTGGGTTTTACCCGCTCCCCCGAGCCTGCCTGGGACCCTGCCACAGCTATGTGGGGTCTCATGGGGGTTTCCCTTCTGCCCAGTGCAAGGCTTCCCTTACAAGCTCCGCAGAGCAGAGCTGGCATTACTGCCTGTAATGCAGTTGTGGGGTGGGGAGATTGGTTCCCTGGTTCCCGCATTTGCATCCTCTTTTCCCATCCTGGTGGTATGTTTTGAATAAATAAAAAAATAAAACCTATACAGATGCTTATTTTTATTTTCACAGACTCAATATTTCACAGACTTGACATAGACGTTGGATTTATGACACATTACAACCTGCCTGACATAGATTTCATAGACATTAGGGCTAGAAGGGACCTCAGAAGATCATCGAGTCCAGCCCCCTGCCCCAGGGGCAGGAAGTCAGCTGGGGTCAAAGGATCCCAGCAAGATAAACGTCCAAATGTCTCTTAAAGGAGTCCAGAGTAGGTGGTTGTACGACCTCTGGAGGCAATCTGTTCCAGGCCTTTGGGGCTCGGACACTGAAGAAGTTCTTCCTTATGTCCAGCCTGAAATGGTCTTGGAGGAGTTTGTGATTGTTTGACCTTGTCCATCTCTTGGGGCGCTCTGGTGAACAGGCGCTCCCCCAGGTCCTGATGCACACCCCTTATATACTTATAGGCAGCTACCAGGTCCTCCCTGAGCCTGTGCTTTTCCAGGCTGAAGAGCCCTATGGCTCTCAGCCTCTCATCATAAAGCCTTTTCTCCTGCCCTCTGATCATGCACTTGGCTCTCCTCTGGACTCTCTCAAGCTTCTCCACATCCTTTTTAAATTGTGGAGCCCAGAATTGGATGCAGTACTCACAAGGTTGAGTACAGTGGGAGGATAACATCCTGGGATTTGCTTGAGAAACATCTATGGATGCAAGCCAGAGTTTTGCTTGCTTTACCAGCTGCGACATTGCATGACATCTGATTCATCACCAGGCACCTGCCTGACCCCACCTCTTATGTTCTGCTTTTTCCCCAACCTTTCCTCCCCTCCTCCCTATTTGTTCTGCCTTTTGTCTTCCTGATTTCCTCCTTTTCCTTTTTATTTCAGAGCCTCTCTCACCCTGCGCTATTACCACTGTCCTGTTTCCCTTAGGCCTTTTTCCCCCTGCTTTCCTCCCCCTCTCTTCCCTGTTTTACTTTTGGTTTTTCTAATTTTGACCTATTTCTTTTCCATGACTTCCTGTCAGTCTTTCTGTGTCCCTCTTTGCTCTTTTCCTGTCTCCTACTTATTCATTTTTCACAGCCAGCTTCTTTCCACCCTTGCAGTCTATCACTGCTGTCTCTCCTCGGGGCAGCGGCGGCAGGACCCGGCTTACTGATGAGCCCGGCCCGGCGGGTGTAGGCAGCTCCCCTCCCCTCGCTGCCAGCTGGGGCTGGCCCTGCCTGCCTCGCCTCGCTGCTGCCCCTCTGCTGCCACCGGTTCCATGCTCTGTGGTGACAGTGGCTCTGCGCTCCTCACCAGCGGCAGTGCCACCACCTTGGGCCAGATAAAATGGCTTGGCGGGCCACATGGCAGCCCACAGGCCATATGTTGCATAAGCCTGCTCTAGTAAATCAAAAAATACATCATCCATATCTGATTAGAATGTATTCCCTGTGCAAGGAATGAGCCCATAATGACTTTGCTGTAATACAAAATTGAGAAATCAAACTAGATTTGGTTTCCAGGTACTTCTGCAGATAAGTTTTATGATATTCGTATTTCTTAAACCCTACGTGGAATTTCTGAGCGTCATTTCCTCCAGGCCCCTGCCTTACACATCTCTGCTCTGCTATTCCAGCTATCAAGTGCCCGGCATTGAATGCCCCAGACTGGAGTCAAATAAATTGCTCTCACGTCCATGGAAACTTCATGTATAGTTCTGTATGTGACTTCACTTGTGAGGCTGGCTTTGTGCAGATGGGACCAAAGACGTTGGAATGTACAGCCCTGGGGAACTGGACAGGAAGTCCTCCAGTCTGCGAAGGTAGGGGCAAAGCATTCACATTGGGATGTGTGGAGGGTGTATCATGGACCTGGTGCTATATCAGGCGCCCCTTTCTGTAGAGGCCAAGATTTTTGCCAGTGCTGGGGAGGGGAGTTGTTGTGCACAACAGTTTCGGGAGTCAGGACTAGGTTCCTGAGATCTGGAGTAGGTGTGAAACAGAAGGCTTTAGGAAAAGAACATTATCACTGCTATCCCTGTAGTGGAGGAGTCCTTTTCACCAGAACAAGTGAGTGCCCTGCAACCCTGGCACAACAGCCACCGAATTTCTCATTCCTGCAGTCCCATCCCTGCTCCGATTCAACTTCCCCTTGAACATAGTGAATAACCTGGCTCCTTACATCCCCAACCAGAGCAGCCTTCTGCATATACTGACCTTCTGTGTCAACAGCTCCTGGCACTTAACTGGTCAACCCACATTGGACGCATCTACACAAGATGCTTAACTGTGCAACAGTGTAGTTTACTTCTAAGTAAGCATGTGTGTCTACATGTGCACATGCTTACTATGCATTAAATCTTGCTAATTGTGCATAAATTTGCTACCTGCAAATGCAAGTAGCACATTTACTTTTGATTAGAATTGGTGCAGTAGCACGCATGTAAATGACTGACTAAGAGCATATTTGCCCCCAGTCAGCCATCTGCGAGGGGGCAGAAGATTGCTCCCTGCCCCCGGGAGCTGTCTACTGCCAAGGTGGACTCTGCTACTCCGGTACAAAGCAGGTGCATCACAACTCCTCCTATGGCAACTCCTGACACTACAAACCTTGCCAACCCATCCCTGTCCCCATCAGCCTCTCCCTGAATACAGTGAGCAGCCCGCATCCTGGCCCACTAGTCCCCTGTCCCTTCCCTAATCCCAAGTCCATATCCCTGGCACCTAACACATCAGCACCATTCCTCACCCACCCAGTTCTTCAAGTAGCTGCTTCCTGATGTCTGACCACATCATTTGCACCGTCACCAGATCCTCTGCATCCCTGCCACCCCCCCAGCACCCATGCCATAGAGCACTCGCAGCCCATCACTAGGGCTTAAACCTCTACACTGCATACCCCAATGCACAGTGGCCCTTGGCACTTCAGCCTTTAGCATGGCCAGACTCCTGCCTTACAGAGCTCTGCTTTACCATTCCAGCTGTCAGGTGCCCCACATTGGATGCCCCAGACAGGGGCCACATGCTCTGCTCTGATCTGCATGGAAACTTCACATATAACTCCACATGCTCCTTCTCCTGTGACATGGGCTTTGTGCAGATGGGACCAGAGGCAATTAATTGTACAGCCCTGGGAACCTGGACAGAGAGTCCTCCACATTGTAAAGGTACAGTATTGCGTAGAGACAGCAGAGCTGTTTTGCCATAGTGCTTCTCAGACCCTGATTGAAACCATTGAGGAAATCGTGTCAGTGATGGCCTTAGATAGAAACATTACAGGTTTCCCTGGCCAACCATGCTTTTGCCACCCATGGTTTTGAGTATCCATGCTTAATATTCTATATACCGTTTTGGCTACCACGGTATACAGTTTAGAGTAACCATGGTTTTCCATGGCCATGCATCAGCCCACCACCTGCTATTTTTCCCATAAGCCTTTTGTCTTGCCAACCAGAGTTTTGCCAACCACAGGAACTTTCAGGAACCTAACCCCAGTGGTTGGTGAAGGAAATCTGTATTACACCAAAAGCAAATACAAACAGTGTTTGAACCTTGGATTAACACCTCTCTCCGTATCCCTGCTCCCTCCACTGCCACCTGAGCAACTCAGTGGCCTCTGTACCACCCTAACTGGAGCCTGGTCTGCTGCAGACATTAAGGAATAATCATAAGTGGAGAATACAGGAGGCCACCAATGGACCTGTAATAAATCAACCAGAAGCAAAAAGCATCTTTGCACCAAGAGCACCTGTGGCAAGCCCCTGGGTTTAGGACACAGTGGGGGAAGACGCTTGACAGAATTCCTGTGTAGTATTTACTCTAATTGTAATCCATAGTAAATGTACATTTTGGTAACGGGTGGGCACAAAGCTAGCAATCCCAAACTGGATTGCTAATATAGGTGCTATTATGGACCTTGGCCACTAGGTTTAATGGAATTGGTTCCAACAGAGCACAAGTCCTCCATGAAATGCCATTGCCTAGGGCAGGGGTGACCAGCCTGAGGCAGGGGTGACACAAGTGCATGGGTAGCCTCTGCATGTGACATGCGATAGACTGGGGAGGGAACAGGCAGCACAATGGCAGATAGGACAGAAAGCAGAGTATTAGATCAGTCATGGAGGACAAGGCACCAAGCAGAAAACAGAACAACAGATCTAACAGGATAAGAGATGGAGTGGCACTCAGGGACAGTGTAGGGCTAATTTTTGGCGCAGCTACCAAAAAGATTGGCCTCCACCAAATATGGGGAGCAGACATGATACATTCTTCACAGTAGCTTTCCCACATAGTAAAATTACTACACATTTTCCAGGATGTAACTTTACCCTGTATTTGAGTGATTTATTAGGGCTGTACAGCACATGTCTGCTCTGGTTTGATTGCACACTGCAGTCAGTTTATGTAGTAAGTTGTTTGTTTCTGCTGCCATGTTTGTCAGAAAAGGCACTTGGTGTGGAAATGGTGTGTCAGGATATTTGGCTGAAAGGCTCAAAGTGATCTGCCCAGAGAAGTGGTGCTGGACCCGATGATCTCACAAGGTCCCTTCCAGCCCTAAACTTCTGTGAATCTTTCTTAGTGTGTACCTGAGTCAAACAAGGGATATTTATTTCAGTGCATGTGTCTACATGTACATTTGATCCAGGATCAGTTTACTTGCAAGTAAACTACTCACAAGTAAACGTTCCTGGGCAGGTGTCTACACATGCAGGGAAGCAGAAACAGATTTGCTGCTAATGGCAGCAAACTGTTTCAGCTTTCTGGGGCTCTACAATGGGCCCCTGCTGCCACGTGGGGGGAGCTCTAGGCTCCTCCCAGGTGCTAGCCCAGGGGCTGACAGGGATCATCGTGCCAGGAGACAGCTGTCTCCTGGCCAGAACTGGGACATTGTACCCTACCCTGGGAGAAGAGGGGAGCTGCCTGCTGCCCAGGCAGGGACAATGTCCCCCTGCCCAGCAGCAGGGAGCTTTTGGTCCTGGCTCCCCAGTCAGGGTCAGGGGACTTGGAGAGAGCTGCAGGGGAGGGGCAGGTCCCAGCCCCCTGACCTTTTCCACTGGTGTGGTAGCTAGCAGCTAGCTTGCTGCTAGCTGCCCCACCACTTAATTGGAGAGGGGGCTGGGAACTACACCACTCCTGCAGCTCTTTCAAGCCCAGTGCCTCAGTCAGCAGTTGCAGGAGTAGCTTCCTGAGATCTGGAGCAGCTGTGAAGCAAAAGTCTTTTGGAAAAGACCATAATCACTACTATTCCTGTAGCAGGTGTGATAGCAGGCACCCTTTCTATAGGAGGCTAGATCTTTGCCAGTGCTGGAAAGGAAATGGTTCTGTACCAAAATACAGCTTGAAAACTTTGTGAAAAGAAGTAGGTTCTTCCTCTTTCCCCATAAGCTGTAAAAATCATGCTAATAATTTTTTAATAAACTATAACTATTTCAATCATGGGCTGTTTTTGTGCCAGCAGCTGCCCAGAACCTGTATTGAACTGCATTCTTGGACAGCCTGGTAGTGCCCCTCCATGAAAAACACTAGGTACAGGCTTCCTGTGTCTGCATGTCTTTGCTTCGCTGCATGAAACTATCCCCTTCATATCCAGGAAAGATGGGGAGTGTGTTTAGGTGATTAAAAGGATGCAAACTCCCTACCATAGTCTATACCCACAGGCCTTCTATCTCAAGAGCTTTTAAAGTAATTAATAGCATGGGGCAAGGATATGATTTTCCCATGGTTATATTTTGGTCTAGGCCTTGAGGCAGTTATTTTGTGAGATCAAGGTACTTCCCTGAGAGATGAAGACTCTGTTCCAAGGACTTTATTGTTTTATTTGACAATGCCACTGAATGTATCACACCAACAGTCCTTGGAACTGGGACTGGAACACAGCATTTGCCTCTGTGAGTGGCCTAGCAACTACAGTCATGCTCCTTTCCTTCCCTTTCTGTCTGTATTTTAACAGTGGCAGCCACTTGTGTGGATCCTGGTTCTGTCCACATGCATTACACATGTTCATGTTTGTTCCAGAACAAGCCCCTAAGTAGATCCCAGTCAAGCCGAGGCATGATAAAGAAATGAGCCGCTCAGTCCTGTCAAAGCTGAGGCATTTCCAGTCATTGAGAGAATGAGTGCAAATCTCTGCTTAGCACTGCTTTGTGCCATATAAAAACACCCAAGTCTCATTGAAAGTTAAAGGTAATTAGGCTCCTAAATACCTAAATCACTTAGACATACAAATCACTTTGGGGAAGATTTGTAAAAGTATTCAGGTGCCTAATGATGCTGATGTGTACCTAGCAGAATTTGCAAAGGTGTTTATATATAATTGAAATGGCTGGAAGTTTGGTGCCTAACCTGCCTGATGCGCTTTTGAAAATCCCACTGTGCCTATCTATACCTTTGAGCACCTCTAAAATTCTGGCCTATAAGTTCCCTAGGCCAGGACTGTCCGCATTCTGTCCAACTTGACATGGGTCACACCAGCAGGGGCCATGTGCCCTACATGTATTAATGCCTCAACCTCACCCTTACTAGCTGACTGCAGGCTCCCCTGCTGTACCGTGCTGCATGGGTGCTCCAGGCCACGGGCTCCCACAGCACTGCAGGCTGCAACACTGTGCCCCCTAAGGCAGAGGCAGGGAGGTGCAGCACAGAGGGCCCAGCTAATGCAGCCCAAATGATGGAGGGAGTGGCAGCCAGATGGGCAGCTTGGTGGGGTAGGGTGCAGGGGGAAGTGCTTGTTAATCCTTCACAGACTGCATGCAACCCATAAGGTACCAGTTGACAGCCTTGACCTAGGACTATATAGACTATATATCAACTCCCCCCCATCCCACCCAGTAATCATCAGACCTAAAAGGCTGGTTTGGTGATTCATTTCAGATAAGACGGCTTCGCATATGAAGCAAATCCTGCTTTACATGGGTACTTCCACCATGGCAGCTGTGGGTCTCTTACTGTCTGGAATGCTAATAGTTATGCTGCTCAAGCGTCTCAGTGAGAAAGGTAAGAAAAGGCCTGGGCTTGTGAATATCCTCCGTGTTATTGCTGAGGAGAGCACACCTTGTTATTCCATACAGCTGGTCCCTGTGTGTCTGCATTCTACAAACTGACCAAAAAAAAGCACTTTGCTATGCTGAACAGTTTTAGGAGAGAGCTTTGGACTTCTGTTTTTGTCTTTACATGCCAAATTCAAGGGCAGCAGCAGTCTTGTTATAGGTAGAATCACAGAGTAGGACTGGAAAGGACTTCAGGAGGTCATCAAGTCCCACCCCTGCTCAAGAGAAGGACAATCCCTGTCTGAACCCTGGTAGCCAAGTTTCATCTAAAAATGTCTAATGATGGAGTTTCCATGAGTTCTCTAGATTAATCTGTCCCAGCGCTCCTCGTGGCTAGAAACTTCCTTCTAAAACAATGTTGCTGGCTGAGGCAGAAAGACCATGGGCAGATTTCTGAGTTCCAGTAGGGTTTCTGAAGGGAGCAGTTAGAGAACAGCTTCTCAGCCCGTAAAGCAAACACGTTTTCTTACAGGATGGGTGGACGAGAATGAACATGGAGTGCCTCAACACTGCCACCCTCAGCCAAATGTCTCCTTGGCAGCTTACTTTCTAACTAGACCTGGCACTTCAAGAGTGTGGTTCTTCTTTTTTATATTACAGTACAGCAAAAGCTCTGTTATCCAGCACCCATGAGGCATGGGGGGGACTGGATAACCAAATATGCTGGTTACTCGAGAGGCCTGAACAGGTGTCTTTGCCTGTTGGGGCCACTGCCCCTCCTTCCGTGTCCAGTGCGTCACGACCCCTCCCTGGCATCAGTGGGCCGGGGGAGAGGGACGGGGCCCTGTGCAGACTGCTTTCCCCCGGGCCCTGGGGGCTCAGCAAGACCAGAAGTGCCCCAGGAGGCACTTCTGGTTTTGCTTCTGCCACGTCAACCGGCATGCCAGTTAATGGAGCATGCCAGTTTCTAAGGTGCCAGATAATGCAGCCTTTACTGTACTCGCAAACTGCCCATCGAGAATGACTGGGGGGGGAAGGGGGGCGGACAGGGACAGAGGTCCACTCCCCGCCTCCCCCCACTGCTCTGGGGCTGGGGCCATTCCCCCCAACCCCCCGTGGCTTCAGGCCAGGGCCTGGGCCTGAGCTGTTTCCCAACTCCCCTTTGGGCCAGAGCTGGGGCCCCTCCCCACCTCCCCCCATCCCCACCCACTGCTTTGGGCCAGGGCCAGGGCCGCTCCCTGCCTCCCCCCCGGCCACTTTGGGCCAGGGCCCGCAACCACGGTCGCCGTGCCGGCTGTGGCAGGGGGCAGCCACCAGTAACACCCCCCTTTCCTGCTTCCCTCCCTCCCCTGTTCCCTGCCGCCTCCCCTCCCCTCCCTGCTGGCTGTGGTTGGGGGGCGGGTGCCAGCCCCTGGCTCCAAGGAGCAGACCCAGGGGGGTGAGGCCAGCCCCTCGGTCCCCACTGTCACGGCCAAGACAGCCAATCAGAGTGCAAATAAAGGGTTATGGCCAGACAGATGGATGGATGGACAGACAGACTACGGCTTTTATAATTCAGAATTAGAATATCTTGCGGTCACCACTGAGATCAGGCCCCATTGTGCTGGGTGCTACATGTGTATGTGTAGTAAAAGACTCCTTGCCCTGAGGAAATTTAGAGTAGAGGTGAAGAGGACAGGGCTGACCCAACCCGCAGTGAAGTCAGTAGAACAATAGATGCTGTTGCTGTTGCCAGGAAGTTTGAAAGATTTCCAAAGACTTCTGAGACATAGAAGAGTGGAGCGCTATTGCTGGATTGGGCCTTCATGGATTATGTCGGGGATCCACCTCGCACTGCCAGTTTTGACAGCATCTTTTTAGAGGGGAGCTAATCTGGCATCCTTTTCATAGAGGGCAAACAAAAACCCTCCAGAGAGAGAGAAGCTTCTCAGCTGCTTTCTGCTCTACTGGGACATCCTAACAATCACCTCACTCAAGAGGTCCATCCTTCCAGGCCTCATGACTCAGTTGGCATGACCCTGTAAGCAAGTTCTTACTTCCTTCCCTCCCTTCCAGCATAGGGTCTACCTACTGTTCTGCTGTCCATGACTATGGCATAGATACCTTAGCTCTTACAGTTTAGCTCTTCTTCAGCTCTTCTCTAACAATTGCTCCCAGAAGGCCCTGGATGGCTCCCTGTGTAAGTCTGCTGCCCTGTTTAGACTCCAGCCTGTTAGATACTGCTTTATTCCACACCCTGTCACTGATGAAAACTGTTTATTCCTTTTTGTCTCTGCACCATTCCATGGATGCTTTGACTCTATCAACAGAGGAAGAAAAGAAGCTCCTAAATCCCACAAGGTGAGAACCATGTGTTTTGTGAGTCAGCTCCTCTAATTTGCACTCAGGTGTGAGTAACACAGCAACTTTGCCCTTCCCCAATTTCTTCCCCACCTTCCCATGACTTTGTTGCATGTGTCCACATGCCCATAGGTGCAATATTTATGTGCAGTCATGTATGGCTGCAATACCATAGGCAGGAGCTAAGGAAGCTCTACTAGTTCCCTACTTCCTTGGCCCATGCTAGGGGCCCTGCCACTTGTTTTTACTCCATGCTTATACCACTGTGTTTTGGTTGTTCTCTAGTGACCTGGGAGCACCAGGAATTTTTACAAATACAGCATATGAATCCAACTTGTAAGGTAAACTAGCAGCAAGATTGTTCTTAAAACATTTGTTTATTTGGGGGGAGGGGGGCGTGTTCAGAGCTCTGCTCCTGTCACTACTGAAATGATCATACATTGGTATGAAAGATGTTTATTTCTTGTACTGGCTAAGAGGATCATTGTTGCTCTTGCCACTGGTCATCCTAAGCAACTTGAGTCAGCCAAGGCCACCAGCTCTGGAGGATAATCCTTTAGCTCAGACTAGATTCATACTTTTGGTGCTGGAGGTCCTGAGTTGAAAAGAAACATATGCTAAAAGAGTCCACGTCGCCCCTCCACCAAGCTCTTCAAGAATCTCTCCATTGAGTGATATCTGATTGATATTTATTGCAGATAAAGTGGGAAATGTCCACAGAAGAGACAATTGCTGGAACTGAAAGGACCTGAAGATACTTGTGTCGCAGCGTTTTATAAGTTTATTTTTGCACATTGCTGTTTCACTCAGCAGCCCTATAGACCAAGAACTAGCAGTCAGTTCCTAACAGTCAGAGATTAATGTGATCCTGTTGCACACTCAGTCAGTTCAGATCTGGAATCTAGCTTGGTCTCCCTCCAGCATTGGACTTCTGCTCACAGTCCAGATTTATCATTTGAAGAAACCTGAGTTTGGTCCTTCATTCATCAGTCTACTGGATGTCCAGATGTCAGTCCTGAGCACCTACACCCTTCCCCATGACATTCCCTTGGCCCACTGCAACTATCACAATGTTTGGTACCCCCAGAAAATTCATAGCTTCTAATGCTCTAAGAATCTGCTGTTCCTGTTTACTGCCTACTGTAAATTAGCTACGTTTTAAGGAAATAACTTTTTCTTCTGCCTCTGTCTACAGATATTCACATTATTCACAGTAGACTATTTTTAAAAGGAAAAAATAGTCATCCAGGACTTGTTGATTAGTGGTGGATGATTGTGCATTTATTCTGTGGGCAGTGACTGAAACCATCACTTGGGACAGGCTTCTGTGTCTTCAATTTTTTCCTGTTAACTTTCCCAATTGTTCATCAGAAACATTTTCTGAAGGTGAGAGCCTTCTCTGTCCCTACTTCTGGTAGGGGACTGTGGGGTTAGCACTGCTGAAGGCACGGAACAGGTGAGAGAAACAGGGTAGTTAGGGAGAATATAAATGAGTGGTACTTAAAGTCACAGTGACTAGTAAAAGGAAACAATGCAGATGAATGCAGACCTACATCCCTGGCCTGAAAGTGCTAGTGGTGGGGTCTCACTGGTTGACCTCCTTCACCTAATAAAACTATAGCATAACTATGGGCATCTCTGTAAACCCATTTAAGGGGTAAACCCATTAAACCCTTATACCTTCTCTGATGACAAAAGGCTTACACAGCAATAGCTAGACACTGAGTATTTTGATTTCTAAGCAGTCTCTATTGAAGCTTCTGCCAGCTGATCATGGAAATTTACTGTTTTTTTCCCCCCTTGTGATCATTTTCAAAGAATGGAGGAAGTCAGAAGACAGGCAGTTATTGATTCTACACCTTCACTTCTCCATGGAGAAGAAACCTCAGCTGGACACTCCATAGATTATAGTTTCATTCTGATCAAATATCTGACAGCTTCTCCTTGCCCACATTTCTCCTCCAAAATCTCCTGACAGCACTGTCCAGCTTTCCCCACCGCCACATTTTTTCACTTTTCAGAGTTTACCTGAAACTGAACGTTGAATAGCAAATTAGTCAGGCTTTCTGCATACCCTTGTTGTCCCTGACACTCCCAAACAGGCAAGGCGAAACACTTGTGTTGCAAATGACAGCCTTTTGCTTCCTCAGTGATAAGAAAGAAAGACGAAGGGGGAAATGTAAATGTGGGCATGACAGATTAGTGCCTTATTGGTTATCATTGTTATTTACTTTCCATCTTTTAGAAAGTTGGCCCAATGTAGTAATATTCAATAATAAACATGTAAATATGAAACCTGGTTTTTGTTCTGGCTTTCTTCAGTTTTGAATCCTGCAAGGGAATCAATGTACAATCAAGAGCTTTGTTTGAAGAGCAAATAAAACAGGCCATCTTTTTGTGACTGCTTAATCTGATCTCCTTCATAATACAGCTGCAGAATTCACCCAGGGGTTACTATACCGATGTTGTAATTAGCTAAACTAGAGGATATGTATTAGAAATATACAGTGCACTCCTTTTAGGGAAAAGCCTACGGATTGGAAAAGGGCTATGCATTTATCTTAACTCAATGCAGACAATACTTATCACACTGTAGGGACACTCTGATAGTCCTTTCCCATTTCACTAATGCTTTGACTCCTGATCTGTTGGTCTTTGACCACTGCTTGTGCATTCATGCCCAGAGAAGTGCTTTACCCAGATAGTTCTGGCTCCTGAGTGTGACCTGGGCATGGGCTCTTGTCTGTTCTAGGATAAAAACAGACAGAGAAATGTAACTCCTAATGCACACTTAGATGTCCATCAGATTAGGGTGCACACATCCCCTTCCAATCAGCAGGCTAGGGTCACCCTATCTTCAGAAAGGTTGAGAGAATCTCCCCCTGTTCACATGATGGTTAGGGTTCATGGGCACTGAGACTCCCATCAGCTCATGACAGTTGGTTCCTGGGCCCAGTGGCAGGGGCAGGGACTGTGAGATGGCACCCATGTATTCACCCAGCTGGCAGCCCTACCCCATTAAACCTCCCTGATGTCTCTCCCCCTTCTCCCGTATCCTGGGTGCCAGATCACAGAGGGCACGAAGCCCACTTTGTCAGGTGACCTGGCCTGACACTGGTGGGTTTTGAATGGTGCTCTGTGGAACCCAGGGGCTCTGAGACAGGTTGTCGGGGGTCTGCAGAGACGGGGTAATGGTGGAGGGTGCCGGGAGGCAGTGTGCAGCCACGGCAGGCCCAGGCCAGCTGGCTCTCTGTCAGCTCGCATGGTCCTTGGAGCCAAGGGGCCGAGGGTAGCGGTTCTGCAGCAGAAGCGATATGAAAGGGTTCCCTGACTTTAGGAAGTCTGAAACTAGACCTAGGGGTCACAGAATGAAATGAGAAAGTCATAAGTTTAAAACTAGCTAGGGCTGCCAACTCTGTTTGAATCTATCCCGGGAGGTGTCATCACTAATGTAATGACGTGAATGACTTTACGTTGGGAAGGCAAATCCACATATTACCTTTTAAAAACCCACTGGACAGCTGCATACATCAGGTTCAATACGTAATATTTATTTTAATGAATGCCCTATCATTTATCTCCGGGGTGACTCTCAGCTGTCTCCTGGAGATTTATCTGTAATTCCTGTAACCCTGGAGGGTTGGCAACGCTAAAACTAGCAAGAGGAAGGGGGGGGGGGGTTCACCCAGTGCATGATTCAGGGGGGACTAGGTGCCCCCACACTCTGGGCTGAAGGCAGGAGGCCCTGGCGCTGTTGGGAGAAGCCCCCACAGGGGGAACACTGTGAAGCTTGCCCCTCTCCCACCCCCGGGCTCCTGCAGCTGAATCCTGCCCGAGGCCCCACAGCACAGCACAGCACAGCACAGCACAGCAGTCCCCCAGCGCCTGCTGCGGGGGCACTGCGCCTCCGCCCTGGCCCTCGGGGCACCTCCATCTCGGATCCCCCAAGCCAGAGCACCCACAGCCTCAACCATCCTGCTACAGACCAGGGTCCTGCACAACCCGCCCCGCAGGCACCCGCGGCCCAGTCCCGAGCGCGGCGCGGGGCGGGGCGGGGCGGGGCCGGGCCAGCTCCTCCCCCTGCGTGTCCTCGCTCGCTGTCATGGGGCTTCTTGTCGGCT
>NW_005841832.1:1671213-1701082 GCF_000455745.1 Alligator sinensis | reverse complement strand
GGCCCTCTGGGGCCGGGGCTGTTGCTGCCGCCGCCGGGGGGCGGGTCCGACTGGGGTGAGGGCAGCCGCGCCGGGGGGAGGGAAACGGGGGCGGCTCTGGGCAGGTCGGGCCGAAGGGGCCCCGCGCCCCGGCGACCACGTCATCTCCCCGGTGAGCGGAGCTCGCGCCCCGCTAACGTAAGGCGGGACGTCACAGCCGGAGCCGCCGCCGGGGAAGCGAGGGGAGCTGCTCTGTGCGCTCCAGGGGTCCTTCCCCTCCCCCCGTCTGCACCAGTGTGAGCAGGGGGCAGAACTTCCTTGCCCCAGTGTGGAGATGGGAGAAAGTGGGGGGTGGCAGGGACCCTCAGGAGGTCGGCTAGTGCAGTGGTTCTCGACGTTTCTTGTACCAGGACCCATTTGTAAACATGGATGGCCGGTCCAGACCCAGTGCCCCCCACTCCTGACCCACTGGCCCGCCCCGCCCCCCAGTGTGTGGGTCGGCGGGTGGGTGTGTCTGGGGCATGCGGGGGTCCTAAGCAGCTCCTTGGAGGCTGGAGCTCTGCCAGCCTTCAAGGGAACAGCCACGGTTTCCCAGATTTTTCTCCTTTAAAGGAGAATCCATTTTTAAAGCTTGTTCATAACCCTTTCATATATTCTTGCAACCCACTTCGGGTTGTGACTCACAGGTTGAGAAACACTGATCTAGTCCATCCCCCTGCTCAAAGCAGGACCAACCCCAACTAGATCGTTCCAGCCAGGGCTTTGTCAAGTCGGGCCTTAACCTCCAAGGATGGAGATGCCACCCACCTCTCTGGGCAACTTGTTCCAGAGCTTTACCACCCTCCTAGTGAGAGAGTTTTTTCAGCTATCCCTGAGCAGAGGAGCAAGCCCCTCTAGCCAGAAACCTCCAGCTTTAAGTGCCAGCAGGAGCATTGGCACAGCCCAGCCAAAATCCCCAGCCTGGGCTGCAACCAACACTCGGTGCCTCTGAGGAAAACTTTTAAAAAACCCATGACGCATGTATCAGCATGGGGTGTGGTGGGGAATTACCTCCCAGCCCCAGGAGGGAACCAGTGTTGGAGAGGCTGGGCTTGGTGCTTGCATGATTCCTTCTGGCTTTGGCCTGCTTGAGTTGAGGCAGAGGAGTCATATTGCAGGTAGATAGGTGAGGGTGTAAGGGGAAGAGTCTAGGACACTGAAGCAGAGATGAGTGGGTTCCTGTGAGGGCAGTGATGGGGAGGAGAAAAGGAAGGGAAGGTAGTTGATGGACATCTGTGGGAAGGAGGGGCGGGTAGACTGCAGGAATGTTGGCTATGGCAGGATATAGGGAAAGGGGAAGGAAGTTTTCTGGGGTGCTGCTCTTGTGTGATTAAGCCACCTTCCTGCTGCAGGGTTTGAGCCCTGCAGAGCAGTCTGGATTGTATTCCGGGTCCTAATAAAATTTCTACTAGTATGCTGCTAGGAGAGGGATCTGGCTCGAGGACTGGCTGTGGGGGCATGTGAGTGCTCAACTCTTCTTTGGTGCCTTTGACTACCCCAAACATAACTTGTAGCATAAAGTATTTTCCCTTTTTGTTTGTATTGCCTTTAGAATCTATCCTCTTCGATGAATTCAGTGACCTTGCAGATGTAGCAGATTTGCAGCTGGATATGGAGAATGAGCCTTATGTGAGTAGCCAGAGGAGAAGAATCATGGGCTGAAGTCCCACAAATCCTTGTAACATTTACTGTCACAGCCACTAAGAAATCACTGGAGAATTTTGCCTCTTTTTATGTGTCCTTGGTAGCCTCAGTTTCTTGCTTCTGATTAGCCCAAGGAGTAATCAAAAGGCAATGTTGGGTAATAGGCCTTTTGAAAGGCAAAATGCTATTCTAAGTTGGTGAAATGAAGCATGAAAATAGAAAAGAATGCTAAAGAAACTATTATACAGGCATCCTTAACTGCCTTTTGGGTGAATGTATTCCAGCATACTTGATTACAAGAGCATCACTTGGGCCTGAAAAAAGGCTTACCTAGATTGTTTATCCCAGTCTAAACAGTCCTCATTAAGGGCTGACAGTGCTGCTTTATTAGCGTCCCTAAAACAGACTACCTGATTATAAGAAGTCTTGCAAATGAGGTTACCTAGTTGGTGTCACTTTTGCCTATGTGGCAGCACTGAGCTTCTTTCCTAAGTACACAGGGCTGTCAGTGCTGCAGTGTTGTCAGTTTTGGGGGATGCTTAGCTCCTCACCATTTCAGGGCTTTTCCTTGCAGCCCTGAAACTGTCTAGCTACCCTCATTGTCAAGGCTCCTAATGGAGAGGAATAGTTAGAGTTAGGCTGCAGAAGACAAGGCAGGGTGGCACCATAGGGACTGAGTTAGTCTCTAAGATGCTACCCTGTCTTGAAACTGACTTGTCCATCCCCCTTAATCTCCTTTTAATGCTTTAGCCTCTGAAGAAACCTAATTTTTGTTACCATGTACATAATTGCAAAATTGATTTTATGTGGCTAAGTGAATCACATTTGGTCAGTATACATGCATCCAGTATACTGTATTTCCAAGGTCCAATAACAAATGGAGAGCCGACCCCAACAGGTAAAGTGGGAGAGACCCAGTATAATTGGAAATTATGGGCAAAACTTTATATTTTTGGGAATCATGACAAAGTTCCAGCTGACTAGAAGAAAACTTGTGTTGCATTAACATTAAAAAAATGTTAAAGGGGAGGCTCAGTAATTACAGGCTGCACAGTCTGACATTGATTCTGGACAAAGTTATGGAGTGAGTCATAGAGTCAGTAGGCATGTCTACACGTGTATTTACATGTGCCTAAACTTAATGTGCCTTTGCTTACGGCACATAAGGCGATTCAGGCACATGTCTATACATGAACACATTAATGTGCATTAAGATCATTACATTTGGGCACGAATAGCTAGGTCATATTAGCTCATGTGTAGATGTACTAATGCGCATTAACACAATATGTGTTCACTGACACACACCGCGTTAACGCGCATTAGCATGTCTACACATGCACTAATGTGACTTAGTTATTTACACCTAAATTTGATACCTGCTTTATGCAGGTATCAAATTCATGCTCACATAGCCTTAAATTGCCATTTTTAAGGAGCGTTAAGGGCGTGCACGTGTAGCCATGTGCCCTTAATGTGCTTTAAAAATAGTGATTTTTAGGCTAAGCCCATTCAAGAGGCATGTGTAGATGCACCCAGTAAGCACTAAAGAGAGGAATTATAGTTAATGCAAACTAACATTGTTTCATGTAATGTAGTCTTTGTCCGATGAACTTGATGCTGTTTTCAGGAGAATACAAGTTTGGTTGGTAAAGATAACTGGCATAGCATACTTGGACTTTGGTAGGATTTTGTTTTTGTTTAGTGCAACATAGCATTTTTATTAGCATCTTACACAATATGGTCTCTCAGCAGATTAAGTGCACTTTTAGACCGGACTCACCAATATTATTTTAATGTTTCATAACAGGGGCTTTCAACCTTTTTGCATCATTATATCCACTGGTGGCCAGACGCAGAATGGTGTACCTTTGGCCGCTGAGCGGAGTAGGGGGTGGCGAGCAGCTGGATGCAGAGCAGTGGCAGCTGCCACATGCAAGGTTCCCCTGCCGCTCCACGTCCAGCCAGGCAGGCAGCACTTGTGCAGCAACGCAGGATGCTGAGTGGCAGTGCTCAGTCCCCGCCCACTCACACTACCCTCTAGGGCCTTCTCAAATACCCCCTGTTTTATGACAGTGACCTAAAAGAAATAATTACTGATCAGTTTTGGAGGCTGCAAAAATTGGAGGCCTAATAAATATTGAAGGCAGGTTGTTGATTCAGAGTATTTTGAATGCATGAAGTGCATACCAAACAATTCCAACAGTATGTGTTCTGTTATGGTCAAATCCACGGTGGTGTCATCTAAGAAAAAAGAATGGGAGATTTGTTCCTTTCCATAAAATAGTTTAGTTGGGCAGTTTAGCTGACTGGGAGCTCCTACTGCAACACAGTATCCAAAAAGGTTGATGCAATCCTTCAAGGAGTCTTAAAGCCCAGCACCTCTGACTTCCTATTCTGTATGTAGGAGTATCCTTTCCAGAAGTAGTGTCAGTTTTTAACAAAAGATGTTGAGTAACTGGAAAGGAAACAATTTAATTTGAGATTTAAAACTGCTTCAGTGAGAAAGATAACATCTATCTGTTGGTTTATCCAAGAAAAAGTTAAGAGATTACTTTTATCGTGTATGGCCGTGGTGCTCAAGGTATTGGCCCCATGGGCAAGATTAATGGCATGGTACTGGTCTGTGGGCCAGATTGGGCTTCAAGTCATTGCACTGCCCCCAGTGGGCTCCACACTACCTTGCCTGCCCAATTTAGCATGTAGGGCGATGGTTCGCAGGGCTCCCCATGGACCCAGGGGCCAGGTGACATGGCACAACTGAAGCAACTTTATGTGGCAATGCAGGGATTCTCTACCAACCAAAATCTCAATTTAAAGCAAGTGGTTGTCTGAAACGTGTGTTCCTATTCAAGTTGTTGGGCTTGATTTATGAACTGTTGGGTAATATTCAGTGACCAGAGTTAAGCATAAGGATTATTACAGTGATCATATAAGGGCTTAATTTGTACAAACCACATGCAGTGAAATATTCCATCACTTCTGACACTAGGGGCCAGCTCCTTTGGCAGGTGTGCTACAAATTAGCTCTGCACCCTCTCTGTGTCACTTTGATCCCTTTCCCTTACTCATTTTGCTGCTCTGCTTTCTGTCTCCTGCCCTGTGCTCCCTGCATGATCTTATATTCTGCTTTCTGCCTCCTGCCCTGTCTAACACTATGCTGCCTGTCCTCATCCCAGTCTCTCACATGCCACATGCAAAGGCTGCCTGTGCCACTTGTGGTACACATGCTTCAGGTTGGCTACCCCTGCTCTGAGATATGGTACCTGCTGTCCTATTTGTGTTTTGAGATAGTTTAGCTCTGGAGCATTTTGTTAATACATAAAGGTCTATTGCTCAGTTGTTACTTCATTTTGAAGTGTACAGTGGAAATACCATCCCCACAAAAGGGAGACCAAATTACTGCTTTGTTGCTATTGCATGTCTTTCTAAAGCATGTGTTGCAACAATACAGGTACTGTTGCGTAAGCTTGCCTGTCACCTGGTATTGGTTGCAACCAAAGCTCTGAATGAAAGTCTCATCTAATTATGTTCTTGTTTCTGTATGAGTCCTTATTTCCATCAAAATTCCATTTGCTGTAAGAACCTAGGTCTTTCCTTTCAATTTAATCTGACACCATCATCTTAATTCTCTGTAAATGGAAAAGCATCTATTTCAAAACAGCACTACAGTAAGGCACAGGTTATATCTAGAGGTGCACCAATATATTGGTTGCATATTGGATCAGCACCGATAACAGGAAAATTAACATTAATGGCAGTTGGCTTTTTTTGACCAATAAATGCTGTGACCAATAAATGCTGCATGGCATGCATGTGTCCAGGAATGCACCCCGGCAGCTTGGAGAGCACCCTCCTGCTGGGAAGTCTGTGGAGGGTATGGGGAAGGGAGTGGGGTTTGGGAGGGCAGATTGAGACCCCCATGGGGCAGGGGCATGTGCTGCCCAGCTGTGGCAGTGAATGTGACACCAGGGCGGGGCGCGGGGCGGAGCCGCAGGTGATTTGTCCAGGGAGTGTAGGGTGGTGGCGAGGAGAGATGGCTCCCTGCCATTACACACACCCCCAGGGGAAGCATGGGGGCATGTGCCCCCTCAGATTTGTGTGCAGGGCAAGCATGGGCTGCCTCTTGCAGGCTCGGGGCCAAAAGCTGCTCCGGCCTCTTCCTGGTAGAGTACCTGAGCCAAGGCTGTGCTTAGGTTGGGCAGGGGCAGGGTGGGCTCAGCTGCATGGAGTGGGCGGTGGTGGCGGCTCTGGAAGGGGTGGCTCCAGGGTGAGGAATTTGGGGTGGTCATAACCCCCCAAGCCTCTCCCTAGTGCCATATCCCCAACCCCTCCACCAGGAACAGGTCAGTGCATCCCCTGGCTCCGAGCCCACAGTGGGCAGCCTGCCCTCGCCCTGTGGACAAATCCAGGGGATGGCACATGTCCCCCATGCCTCCCCCAGGGGTACATGTAGCGGTAGGGAGTCATACCCTTCATGCTCCCTGGATGAGCCTCCCATGGCTCTGCCTCATATCTCGCCCTGGGGTCACATTTACTGCCCTGGCTGGGCAGCCCCTGCCCCACTCCCTCCCTCACCGTGGGGGCCTCAATCTGTAACCCCCCATGCCTCCTTCCTCAACCACCCCCCTTCCCCCCCTGCCCCCCTGCTCCTTCCCCCGCCGTACAGATTTACTAGCAGGAAACTGTTCTCCAAGCTGCTGGGCTGCATTCTTGTAAATCAGCTATCAGATTGGTATTGGCCAATATGGCTAATAATCAGCCATTGGTATTGACCAAGAAAATCTTTATTGGTGCACACCTAAGTTATATCCACATAATGGGCCCTGCTCTAGAGTTGCTACCCTTTTTGACATTCTTGGGGTTTGCCTCACTTCTGACACAGCCATTTTTTGGGTGTTCATGGTCTCCAGAAATTCTGCTAGGAGCATGTGATGCTTTTAAACATTTGCTTTGTATTTATTGGAATAACTTTGCTGCTTGGCTGAGACTGGAGAATTCCACTCCTTTTAGGAGGAGGAGAATTCATGAAGTAGAGGGGTTTTTTGTACAGGTAGCCAAAACCTCCTGCTGACTCATTTATGAAAGACTGTCCTTGTGCCATTTGCTGCATAGAGTCAAAGTATCTTTGGAAAAGGAAGTTGGATGCCCTCCCTCTGGAAATTGAAGGTATCTGTTAACTGTTGTGTGCCTAGTAGAGAAAGCATTAGTCTATCACTTTGTAGATCTGGGGTCTATTACTAGCTCTGTCATCCGGCTTGCTAATGTCCTTCATCAAGTCATGTTGCATCCCCAGGTCTCAATTTCTCCCATCTGTAAAATGGAGCTAATAATATTGACCTCTCAAGGCTGGAATGTATTGATATGAAATCAGGTATTATAAAGACAAAAAAAAGCAGAAAAATCAGTATCTCAAATAATGACTGAAACCTGTAGTTTGCTACTGCATTACAAATAATAGTTGGGAAAAAAGTTACTCGTGACACCCCCTCTCTCCCCCTGCTTATCCAGTTGCTGCTTAAGACTGAAGTAAAAGCCATAGCCTATTTCTGCATCTATGGCTGACATCATTATTCTTATAGAAAACCTGCCTTCTATGCTTCTGAGAGTTTAACTGTGAACACTGTGGTTTCACTGTACCATAAGGTATAAATGGTGCCTTAGAATTCCTTTCTATTATTCTGTTCTGTAATTAGCTGAGCATAATGCATGGTGGTTATAATATATATCCTCAGTTCTTCCTTCTCTGAAATCTAATTGTGCTGAACTGTCATTTCAGAAAAATTGTCTGTATAACCTTGATTTTGATCTTGATTTGATGTCTTGTGACTCAGACCTCTGGGATACTACAAACCAGACTTTTTCAGGTAATACATACCAGCTATGACTTTCTAGTCAGAGGTGTTATAAGTTTGGGGATACTAGTGGAACTATTTACTAGAATACCAGAGCAGATCAAAGCTCAGAAAAAACCTTCTAGGATCCATTAGGGCAGTGGACCAAACTGTCTAGGGTAGCTGTGGAATCTCTTTCATTGGAGATTTTCAAGAAGCTGAATGGCATCTGTCTAGGATGGTTCAGGAACAGTGCATCCTGTATCTGTTCAGGGGGTTGGATTAGATGATCTTCAAGGTCCTATGTATGCTGTGACTTGCGACCAGGAATTGCTTCACTGATTTTTTTTTTTTTTCTTTCCTTTGGGTGGAACATTAGGTATTCTTTTTGCGTAGCTTTTGTAGTTTTACTATTTTTACTCGTGTATTTTAGTTATTTTTCTTTTCTTTTGTTTAATTGAATGCTTGAGGTAGAGTGACATGTTCTCTGGGTGATGCTTCTGTTGTTAGAGATCTGTGCAGTACAAAAGCCTATTTATCTTTGTCTCTTGCAGAGGCAAACTTGAAGACAGAACCTCAGTCACCAGCTAATTCAACTTTTTCAGTTCCTTCGCCGTCATCATCAGTGGACTCTTCAGCACAACATGTGCCCGTAAGCACTAACATTTTGATACTTTACATGGCTTACAGTGATATTGTATGAATGAAAGTATGGCTTATAAAGGAAGTACAAATTAAAAGAACAGCATCAACATATTCTGATCTATTTTCCTGTAATAAACTGCTTTCAGTTATCTTGCCTGTCCCTGTAACAGTTTCTTCAGTCAAATTTTCTTGTACTAAGCTTTTTTCTTTCCCATGCTACTGTCTGATCCATACAAACAGGAACATAATAATGCGCAGCAGACAATATTGCAGCGGGGTTCAAGAGCCTAGCTTTTCCATGTTATGCCTGTGAACAACTATGATACATCCTCCGTTATCCAAGTGGCCAGCAGGTTGCCTTGATTTTGATTTGATGTTGTTACTAGGACGCACATAATTAGCAACAAAGAGTGAGCTGGAGCTTGGATAACACATTACTGCACACATAAAAAGCTTGTCTGGACATCCTCTCAATGGACTCCAGTTAGATAAGCCAATCAGAAGCCCTGTTGAGAGAGATTACCTTGACCTTGTCACAGTTTCACTTACCTGAGTAAATTCACCAGCATTGCCAAAGAGGTTTGGATAACTGAGAATGTATTGTTAAGTACCTACCAAAATTGCAGTGGAAGTGTGCTGCATGGTGACTCCTTTAATCTTACAGTTTCCCACAGGCCCTCTTCCTCCTCCTCTTCCCCCGCCCCCCAGGCCGCACCGATTGGCAAAGGGGCACTGCCACCTGCCTCTCACAACTCGCCCCTGATTGGCAGGGAGACAAAAATTGCTGTTTTAAATATGGCATGGCTTTCGCCTCCTCTCCAGTCAGCAACAAACGTCAGGGCCACTGGGAACCCTTGGCCAATCAGTGGCAGGAGGCAAAAACTGCGCCATATTTAAAACTGTGGTTTTCACCTCTCTGCCAATCAGGAGCAAGTGGTAGGGCCCCTCTGCTGATCAGTGGTGGGAGGGGCATGGGAGAAACTGCAAAATTAAACAAGCTGTTGCACTTCCTGTGATTTTTCCCTATATATTGTATCTGTGTGGAGTCCAAAAGTATCCACTACAGGACGGCCTTTCTAGTAGCTGTTGCTGTGTCCTGTCTGCCTGATCTTGCTGGATAAAAAGAAGAGGATCTCTTGTTTTTAAATGGCCTTTAGCACTGCCAAGATTAAAAGTTTGGATAAAAATATCTCTTTCCATCCTCATTGTTACTGTGGGAGGTTTTAGTGGAAAGGCCAGTTAAACATTGAACTGAACACTGAAAATACAGTAAAAAAATCAGATTCTTTATACAGGACCATAACCCCACTGCAAAGTTTTCAAACTGCGCAAACTTGGTAAATCTAGGTATATCTAACCACAGTGAATGGCTACGGGGGACTGGATGTGTACCATATCCTAGTCACAGCTTTTATTTCACAGGGCATCGCTTTCCAATCAGCTGTGCCAGACTGACTGTTCTTCAGCTGATCAGAGAAGCAGTGCCCTTTGAAGTGAAAGTCACAGGAAAGCACCTGAGTATGTTTGTTTGAGGAAGTTGTTTTAAAAACAAGTGGTTTGTGAATCATTCCTATATGAATAATGCAGGTTGTGATGTATTTGGTTTATTTTCTAAGTGCTCTCTTTTTTGTTTTGAAGGATCTGTCATTGGGGGGGGGGTTTTGTACTTTCCATCAACAGGAAGACTTGGACTTCAGCTCCAGCTCCCAGATGTCTCCACTTTCTCTTTATGGCAAGGGCTCCACAAGTCCCTCATCCCCTGATGCCCAGAATAAGAAAAAGCCTGTTGCCAATGCCACACTCCGGTCTGGTATGATTGATATTTTTTCTTTGGCCTTGCTGTTGGTACATGCATCATTGTCTTTCATGAGATGATGCATATGGGAGGAAAAGGACATTTACAGTCCTATTCTAATAGTTGGGCCTTTTGTTTCTGATAAATGTACTTGGCATGAGAGGCGCATCTTAACAAAGAAATACATCAGTAACTCTTTATAGAATTTTTATTTTTAGATCTTTGAAACTCATTTATTTCCCTTCTCCCCAGCCAATAGCTCTGCAAAGGCACCAAAGCGATATAATCAGGTATCCAAACTTTCCATTCAACCCAAGCCTCTCTTGCTGCCTGCTGTACCTGAGACTCAGACCAACATTGGTTTACCAGCTAAAGCCATCATTATTCAGACCCTTCCAACACTTCTGCCACTGCCAAAGCAGCAACCAGTGGTTAGCATCCAGCCAGCCCCTCCAAAAGGTCAGTGAATAGTTGTGGTTGAGTAGAGGGCTTGAGATGGCTTTGCTTTCTTTTTGGGCAAACGGAAATGACATTCCACGGTAAGTTGAGTGATGGTAAAAAGCAAATATTGGGTTTCTCTCAGGTCTTATTTCTCCCTGGTTTTGACTTGTATCCAAAAATATGGCAGTGGTTGACAGTCATTTACACACACTGTTTGAATGGAAATTAACTCAAATTAGCCCTTGATTGTCTCAGGATGGGAATGGGGCTATGCATTCTAAAATGCAAAGATATAAATAGTCCTAGACAGCTGCTTCCTGGTAAGAACAGAAAATAGGATGGGATGATTGTAGTTTCTTATTAGTTTTAATGAAATTGTGTCATTATGTGAAGAGGTAGCTTTTGAGGAGAGAGAAGCTGTTTGATAAACAGCTCCAGGTGCAGGGGCAGCCTAAGAGTCCTAGCAGCAAAAAGTGTATGGAGGAAATTGGAGCTGATAGGGCTTTGAGCCTCCATCTGCCATTAATCAATGGGTGAGAGCAGGGTTGCTCAACCTCTGACCCTCAGAGCCATGACATCCAGCCTGTGGAGCTCCTCCACAGGTGAGAGAACCTCCAGCCTTGCCCAGGCAGCCAACTCCAATCTTGTCTGGGCTATTGCAGTGAAGAGGGATCAGAACTGGCCTGGGCCCCACCCCTGAGTGTCCAGATCTGGCTGGGCTCCTCTTTCCCCCGCCCTCACCCCCAATCCACACATCCGGATTGGAGCCCCACCGCCTTGTGCATTTAGATTGGGTCTGCCCTGCCCTACCCTGTCTCATCTCATATGTCCAGATTGGAACCTGCTGCTTCCACTCTCCTTCCCTTCCCCCCATGCATCCAGATCAGGGTTACTCTGTTCCCACCCTTCCCCTGCCCGAAGCCTGTGTGTCCAGACTGGGACTATCCTGCCCCTGCCCCCACCCTTCACATTTGGACTATGACATTTGCTGCTTCCATCCCCCCTCCCCTATGTTTGGCTCAGGGCTACCACACCCTGCCATGCCCTGGGTGGATGGATGAAGATCAGGCTGTGCAACTGCTTGCAGCCAGATTGGCCCCATTAGCTGGATCCAGCCCACAGATGGACCTGGCACTGCCCATCTGGCCTGTGGGGCAAAAAGATTGGGCATCACTGATTTTAGACAATGATTCTCGACCAAGGTGCATGGGCACCCTGGGGTGCCACGAGATCCTTTGAAGGGTGTTTCAAGGTGAGAGGAAATAATCTGAGAATGCAGGCTCAGGCTTCTCCCTACCTGGACAGTCCCCCTTCCCCCACTGCCCAGCTCCTCTGCAAGGAGGTAAGCACTGTAATAATATATAAAATAGTATTTTGAAATTGGGTGCCTTTCAATTCACAAAAATTATGGAGGGGTGCCTTGAGTCCAAAAAGGTTGAGAACCACTGGTAAGCTAGGTGTTCCTGTTGGCCTTTTCTCTTAGTATAAGCCCCAAACTGATTTGATTGAAATGGCTGAATAACATTTAAAAGCAACAAAAAGTCTTTTATTTTTTTAACTCACTGAATAACTACCTTGTAGAGCATATTGCTACAAGATGCTGAAACCAAAGGGTTTGGTAGGATTCACAAACAAGGAAATATTTCCCTAAAAAAACCCTCCACAGTTGTTACGGATAAATTTATGAACTGTCTCGCTTCATGATATGACCTACCCTAAAATGATGGAGAAAGCTTGTGTGTAGAATAAAAAACTTCTCTTGTGGAGAAGCTAGTCCATAATTGCTTGGGTTTGTTTCACCTTTCTTTGAAAGGCACTATTTCCTGACCATGTTCAAGGTACAGTACTAAAGACCTAGTACTAAATAGGTCATTTGTCTGACATGGCATGGCAACTCCTGTGTTCTTCCTTGTAACTTATAAATCTTAGTCACCTGTTTCTGTCTGTCTGTCACTCTCCCTCTCTCAAGAGCTACTCATGTGGCAAATTCTAAAATCCATTTTATGAGAACCAGTTCTTTCTAATTGCAGTGCTGTTTTTTGACTCGGACTGTATGATAACACTCCTACAGCTTAAAACACCAATGGCTAACTTGGGCAGATGTTTATATTGGGCAGCTGCCACTAGCCATTTACCATCCTTGTAGATCTCAGTGACAAAGGTATTGCTTATGTCAAATTAAGCATTTTAGCTATTTCATGTAGATTTAGCTGTTTTCATCAGTTTCACGGCTAATGCCGCCTCTGACATTGTCAAAGTTTTAGTGTCCAGCCCACGCTTGGTCTATTAATGTTTGCTGAAGTGGGCTCCATCTTCGCTCACAAATACTGAGCTGTGTTTTACTCTTGCAAACCCAGTGCATACATATAATGGAGTATTCACTGGAACTGTCTAATGTAGTTTCTCATTTGACCATCAGATGGCCACAGATGCCTATGATACTTAGCTGCTGCTAAATTTTTGAACCCAAGGAGTAGCAGAAAATGTGAAAAATTCCCTAAGTGTGCATATATGTGGCAGTGATGTTGATGGGTACAGAACAGATCTAGGGAAACTTGTTTTCATTATTAACTGCTTTTCCACTAAACCAGAGGTTCTCTCACTGTGGTACACGTACTGCGTGAGACATCTCTGGGGGATACGTGAGAGAAATTAGGTAATGTTATAATGAAAGTTAAATCTGCCAATAATAATTGACATTTAAAGGGTTAATATATAAAACTTATGCAGGTAGGGGTACAAGGCAGCTGGCAAGTCGGGAAGGGGGTACACAATAAGAAAAAGTTTGGGAACTGCTACATTAGAAGTTTAGCTAAAGCCAAGGGGACTGGCACTGAGGTTGCATGGAGCACAATATACTTTCACTGTCATGGGATCATAAGAAAGTAGGTCTGAAAGGGACCTTGCATCTAGTCTAACCCCATGCTCAAGGCAGGATCATCCCTAACTAAACCTTCCAAGTATCCGTCTACCCTTCCACAGATTCTCTAGGTAGCCTGTCCCAATGCTTGGGCTACCTTTGTAGTCAGAAAGTTCTTCCTTATCTCAAACCTAAATTTCCTCTGCCTCAGTTTAAATCCATTGCTCTTAATCTTGCTCCCTGTGGCCACAGAGAAAAGTCATCCACATCCTCTCTATAATCTCCAGTCTGACTGCCTCAAATGAAAAGTTCAGATTTAGAGTCAAGTTGACACTCCCTTAATCCTTTTTGATGTACTCATCCAGTGAAGTACTGTGTTGTTTAGTACTATCTGAGAAGATACTGAGAATGTAGGTTCTCTGAATGGAAATGTGACAGTATAAAAGGATGCTGTTCAGTTTTGAAGGAGTTATTGACACCATATTTTCCCTTCTGCTTATAACACCTATGCAATGGCTCCTTAGGGTGATGCAGAGAAGGAAGTGCACTTAGGGAAAGTTTTGATTTACAGCAGAGACTCCTCAGGAGATTTTTCTGTCTGCTTTCTGATTAATGTTCTTGCTAATCTTTGAGGAAGAAAACTTTCGCAGGAACTATTTCTTCTTCACGGGTTTCATTAGCTAAAACTGCACACAGCATGCAGGCGTTGTTATGAATGGTCCCATTAATCTTCATGGGTACTAACTCGGATGCCAGTGGTGATACTTTGGAATGCTGCTGTTAAGTGTGATGTTGCTCATCAAAGCTTGGAAGAAGAGAGACGAGAGATTATGAGGACAATATCATATGATTTCTTTCTCTCCTTCCCTCCCAATATATGAGAGATCAACACTTATCTGCCTCTGCACATTGAAGGTCTGGTGAAAGACAGCAGCTGTCATGCCTACATACCCATCCATACACTTCTGTCAGGTGTACATGGCTCCACTGCACCAGCAGTGTGTGAAGTGTGTCCTGGGAGGGCACTAGGTAGCAAAGGGCAAGATTCTGGTACTGTGAAGGAACTCTGAGCGAACTTGAAACTGGAGTGCTGCAAGTAAAACTTTGTAGTGTAGTCTAGGCCAGAATCTTCAGATGACACCTTAAGATGTGTGCAGAGCAAGTGAGGCTTTTGGATTGAAATATCTTGGGTGCGTATAGGTCTTAATTGTCTTAGTAAAGTCTTTAGTAAAGTCTTTGTGGTATTAATTTACCTGGAGGGAGGGGGAAAGTTTCATTAAGTTTTTGTCAGTCTTTTGTAAGTCTTATCAGTGTTTTTGGTATAAAGAGGCCCCTTTCTCCAAAAAAAAAAAATGATTTCAGTGTAAGGTAATTTAAGGACATAGCTGAGGCTATGAAAGTCTGTAATTTGTACTGTTTCCTTATGTCATTTATTTGTGACCTATTTTATTTGACCTATCTTTTTTTTAATGCTTTACTCCTTTGAGTTGGTTCATATGTTTGCTTGTGATTCACTTTATATGCATTAAATATTTTCAGTAAAAATGCAGGAGGGAGAGGACTGACACACAGTCAGTTCTGATTAGTAAGAGAAAAGCAAGCAGCAGCACATTTATGTCTGAGCCTTCCTTATGATCAAAACTTTACCTTCTACAACAGCTTTTATTCAGATGGATCCCCAAGTGGCTAACAAACATCACTGTCTGATTATTGTAGCTCCAGGCTTTTACTTGGACCCATGCAAACTAGTTACCTTGCTGCTCTGTTCAGACAGTTGGAGACCCTACAGCCTTCCCTCATTAACGTGACTTTTATCCAGATTTATGGTCCTCCTCAGCTGTTCTCTGTTTTCTGGACCTGTTGTTTGTTGGCTACATTTCAAGAATGGCATTTCTGTTCCCCATCTCAGTTGTGTCTAAATTTGGAATTGGTTTCTTAAAAGGAAAAATTCTGAGGTCTTGGCCCAAGGGTGACTGTGTCAGATAGGGGAAGTGGGGAGGTTCTTGACAGGAATCATTATAATGAAAGGTCTGCGTCTAGAATGCTTTTGCCTTGTCGTGTTGTCCTCTGAGCACTGAAATACTGAACAGCACTAGCTGGAGTCTTGTTCTGAAATGGAAAATACACTTTTGTAATCTGAAGGCTTATTTTTTGATTCCAGAACTGCAGGCTTAATCTGGATTTCATGGTTTTACATCCACAGATTCTAAGGTAGATGAATGGATAGAACCTCACAGATAACACTTTTTAAGAGGACCTGTCTTCATCCCTTCAACTCGCTGTAAACAAGGCTGGGGAGTTCACTCACAAGTACTAGATCAGTGGTTCTCAACCTGTTTTGTACCAGGACCCATTTGTAAACATCAGTGGCCAGTCCTGACCCAGTAAATAGTTTAAGTACAAAACAGCCCCCGGCCCTGCCGGTGCCCTTCACTCCCAACCTGCTTCCCCCTGCCCTTAGGCCCTAGCCCCTCCATGTATGGGGTGGGAGTGTGTGTGGTGGGGCATGGGGGGGCCCCAAGCAGGCTGGAACTCTGCCAGCCTGTAAGGGAAAACCCGTGGTTTCCCACATTTTTCTCCTTCAGAGGATAATCCATTTTTAAAGTTTGTTCATGACCCTTTTGTATATTCTTGCAACCCATTTTTGGGTCATGACCCATGGGTTGAGAAACGCTACTCTAGAAAAATTGAAAAGCCAAACTATTCATACTTCCTCTAGAAATATGAACCATCCATTGGGTCCAGATCGTTTTTATGAACTCAAAGGAAAAGTAGAATGTATTCTAATGGTCGTTAACTTGCCATGTAATACTGTAAAAAAAAGTTTGCTCCCATATTTATGCAAACAAAGGAGAAATGTTACAGACTCCATGCAGAGTATATATCTGATACTGCTGTATCCATCAGAACAAGTTTAGTCTTCTGCCAGGGTAAACTGAAATGTTTTTCAAGCTATCATGGGTATCTTTCAGTAGGTGGTATTGCCTTCTTTTAAGCCTCTTTCATCACGATAGACTCCAAGTGCCCATGCACTTCTGTAAATCAGGGATAACAAAAGACTTTGTTTTCTGCCAGATTAAAACACATGGCTTCAGCTGCTCCCTGAAGTAGTCAGGAAAATCTGAGTGGATAGTGTTGGTCCATTAGCTGATCAGTTAACTTCTTCTGCACCTTCCAGCATGGTGAAATGTCACCACAGAAAAATACCACATCTGGATCCATAAACTCTTCATCTGGCTCTCTGCACTACGGGAATACTTGTCCTTGCTCTGCTGAGGTGTAGATAGGAAAGCTGTATTTTTTGCTTGTAACTTCATGCAAAATCAAGAGAAGAAATGTAGAACCTTTAGGAATCCTTTGACTCACTCGTGATTGTTTTTTGCCTGTCTCTCTCTCCCCTAGGTCAGCCAGTGATGCTTTCTCAGACCACTATGGTACAGCTTCAGACTCCTGGAGTTCTCCCTGCCTCCCAGCCAGTTATTGCTGTCACTGGAGGCACCTCCCAACTTCACAGCTGCAACATGAACATGCTTCCACAAGCTTCAGGAAACACTTTAGGGAGTGGAAAAATACCAGTCACTAAACCTCTTCTCCAAACCACCACACCAGCTACAGGCATGGATGTAAGTTCTAGCTGTTTAATGATAGCCTATAATTCAGCTGTTGGCATATGATCTGAGGGGTTGGTCATGGTAACACCTGTGGGCATCACGGTCTAAGGAGGAAGACACCTTGACCTTGCTGAGCACTGAACTCGGGTATGCCTTTCAACACTTCTAGTGTTTGGGCATCAGCAGTCTTACTGGGCAATAAAATGCACTATCTGATAATCTAGGTAGGAATGTTTTAATAGAGTTTACCTAAAAAGGAAATGCACCCATTTGTTGGATATTTCTAAAAGAGACCATGGCCCTTATAGTAGGAATAGATGAATCATTAAAATAAAGGCATCCCCAACTCCACCTTTTAAGGCCTTCACCTAATTCTAGAAGTGAACTCCAACTGCCTTAGCAAGTACTGAAAGGCTTTCATGAAGTATTTTTGTCACTTGCCTTTGCTTTCACATTTCATCTTGCTCAAGGACTAGAGATGAAAGAGTCTAAATACCAAGAAAATCAAGGTAACCCTAATGATTAGGACACCAGGCTAGCACTTAGGAGATCTGAGTTGTGCCACAGATTTTGTGGATTACTTCATAGTTTCATAGATGTTAGGGGCTGGAAGGGACCTTACAGATCATTGGGGCCAACCCCTCTGCACTTGGTCAGGGAAGACTGCTGGGGTCAGGTGATAGGGCTTTACACTGAGACCTCAGGCAAGTCACTCAAGAGCTGTATGTCCTCCTACTCATTTGTTTTAAAAAAAAAAAAGGTAACTTTGTCCTCTCATTCCTCTGCTAAGGGGAGGAATAGGTACAGCTTGCAACTTGCCTGACTCTGTTCAGGTTAAGTGTTGAGGCATTGGGGTAAAGGTGAGTATTAAGGAGGTACTTTTGCCTTCATTTGTCTTGTATATTTAGATCTTGGAAAGAGCTGTCTCTTATTATGTGCATGTATGGAATAGTACCCTGGGATTCTGATTTTGGTTGGGATGTCAACACTTCATTTGAATCACTGTAGTAAAAATGCTCTCATGGAAGTAGAAGAGCCATACCTTTTGGGGAAGAGCCTGTTTTTCATAACCTTTCCAGCCCAGTCTTGAATACACGAGCTATTGGGTAGACAACAACAAAGTAGCAATCGATCATTTCCCACAGTCAGTCTCTATGAGGAATGGAAATGTAATAATACAGGACCTGCAGTGCTTTTAGAATTGGCCCCAAACGAGATTCTTGAGAAGCAGATTTAGTTGGCTACTCTTGTTAAGTAGCTTCTATTTTTCAGCAGATAGTATGCCTGAGAAGACACTGATTTATGTCTTGCATCTTATCTTTTATAAAGAGTCTGTACTGTTCCAGCCTTTGCAAGCGCACATGGCCCTCTGAAACCTAAAACACTTGGAGGAAGGAAATAACTTGTTTTGAAATTAAAGAAGAAATTAACAAAGATCTGAGCAGCAGGGGCCTGTTTCAATTAGAATGCTTTGCACAATGGTGATTAATGACATGTAGCAAGCCAGTGTGTTTATTTAGTTGTATTTAGCTTTGTTGTCTTGTTCAGAGCTTGTGATATTGAATGAACATAAGTAGCAAGGGTTGTGCAAGTTCATGCTTAAAACAAATATTTAAAAAGTGTGCTAGAAATAACAGCATACAGGCATGTTTCCACACAATTAATGTTTTGTGGGGCAGACTTGCCTCTCTGCATTTGTCAAACATCACATACAATTTAGGATGCGTCTCCTGAAAGATGTCAGGATAAGTTCCATGTCTCCAGCTCCTCTGAGCAAAGGACTTTGAGACATTCTGCAAACAGTGATTCTTGCCATATATTTAAAAGAGGTGATGCACAATAGGAGAAGGTTGTGTGGATCCTTTTTTGTTTTATTTAGAAACTTGTGAACTCTTAGGAAGTGTATTCAGTGTCACCCTCAGGTTAAGGTTATTCCTTTGACTATTTTAACATTATTGCTACTGAGATGCTGACAAGCCTACTAAGGCTTTGTGGGAGACCCCCAGAAAGTCAACTGAGGCTTGTGGATTTGGAGGAGTGCCAGCTAGTCTTTCTTAGGTCCTGCAGAAGTATGTGCCTATTGAATCTCTTGGACAATGAGGGGACTGGGGACTTCATGCAGTTTACCAGACTATTTTTACACTGCGTGCTGGGCTGACTAAAATCAATGTCTTCAACAAGCAGGTAAAACTTAGATATGCCTCTACAGATTTCACAGGGTATTCTCTTTTTCCTAGGCTGCAGCAAAAATCCCAGGAAAGCATACAGAAGCATGTCTATTACTAACCTTCTTAACCAGAACTGTAGTAACATATGTTTCACTTGTGAGTTGGTACCACCATCCATCACCAGTCAAGTAGACTTGGAGAGGGTGTCTTTGCAAATTCATACCTACAACACAACTGCTTTACTCTTATATATAGTGTGGATGGGAGGGTGAGACCATCCTGTGTCAAGTGGCATCTTGAATATGAATTACCCTCCAGGTCTCCAGGACACTAGTGGACAAATGGAGTGGATGCTTCTCAACAGATTGTGAGTGAACAATGAAAGACTCTTACTGGAATAATTTTCAAGGGATAGAGTCATTATCCATCCTTATTTTACAGATTAGGAAACTGAGGGACAGGGAGTTGACCAGGGTTGCTGTATATGCCAGTGACTGAGTTGAGAGGCCTTGGAAACCCTGAATTCCTAGGTTTAAGTGCTATCTGCTGGGCTGCACTGCTTCCCTAGGTGGTCTTGACCATGGGACCCAAGAGTATCTGACAGAGCTGCCTGCCTGAGTCGGCTTATAGAGAAAGTAGAAAATAGCTTGGAGAGGCATAGGGTCTTTCTCCAGGGTTCTCTGCACGGCAGTTCTGCATCAGGGGCATTAAGACATGCAGTCTGCCAAGCGGCTTTAGCTGAATGCTTGGTCTTTCTTCTGTGCCCTTGCCTTGCTAGGGTCTGTCCACAGCTGCCTCTCACTCAGTAACTTTCCACACAAGGGAAGTTACTTGGATCAGAGTACGTGGTCCCTGCTTTGTTCCATTGAGTCAGGCAGCAAGGACCCAAGCAACCAGAGCTGGAGTCCAGCTCTGAACCAGGGAGTGTAGGAATCAGAAAAGTAGGCTGGAGAGTTGGGCGCCTGTATAGTAGCACAACAGCCAAGGACCAGCAAGCCAAGAAGATGAGCTACTGAACCTGGCTACAAGCTCCCCCTTTTTTCTTTTGCTTATGCTGGCTGGATAATATTGTACGATCAGAGGCCTAGAGAGTGGATATCGGCTGCTCAGGGTGCAGAAAGAAAAACCATTCTTGGAAATAATCCTTGTGGAAAACAATAACTGATTCTTCTTAAGCAAGGAAGAGCTGTGTTGTTTTTTGTTTTCTTTTTTTTCTTTGTCTGGGCAAGAAGATGGGAAGGAATGGTGTTGCTTGGTAGTATAATATACTACTATTACTGCACGTCTTTTGCTACAGAGGTGTTCTGTAATTTCCCTTTCCTATTCTGCTGCAGAGTAGATAGTGCTCTGATAGTTGTTTTCATACCTGCCCCAAGTTAACTTAATTGCATCAACCCATACTGCATTGCATTAGAAAAAATCTCTTTTTAATGGTTGTAAAGTGGTACCTTTTGAAATCTGATTTCCTAGGTCAGAGGCAGGCAATTATTTGGGCTGGAGAGACACTTAATGAGTTTTGGTGAGCTGTTGAGGACTGCACACATGCATGCATGCACACGTGTACCCCAGCTCCTGCCCGCCTGTCCACTCCCCCCCATCCCCTCTCTGTCCATAGCTGGGGGCCAGGGGATGGAGCCTGGCTGTAGGCCCCCACACTGTCCCTCCTCACCCTGCCATGAGCCCTGATGGTGGTGCAGGATGGGACAGTGTAGAGGCCTGTGGCCAGGCTCCAGCACCTGTGGGCAGGGGCTGAACGAGCTGTGCCTGAGCCCCTATGGTTGTTGGGTGGAAGCAGCCCCACCTGCCCTTCTTGCACTGCATGATAGTCAGAGCCTGAGCCACCAGGGCCTGTGCATGGCTTGCCCAGGGCCTGCCACATGGTGCTGGGTGGGTGGGACTGCTTCTGCCCAGCATCCCCTATAGCACCTGAGAGATGCAGTCTAGCCCCCCCAGGCCATGGGTGCTGCCTGCCAACAGGGGCCAGGGACTGAGCGCAACTGTGGGGCTGGGCTGCATCTCCCAGGTGCCACAGGGGATGCTGTGCCAAAGCAGTCACACCTGCCCAGCACTTCATGGCAGGCCCTGGGTGAGCCATGCTTGGGCCCTCACCTCTTCTGGTGCCAGGCAGCCAGGCAGGTTTTGTCCAGCATGCCGTGCAGTGCCTGGAAGATGGAGTCTGGCCCCACAGGCCCTGGGCAAGCTTATTTTTCCATCTCCCAGGCCTCTATGTGGTGCTGGGCAGGCAGGTAGAGCTGCTTCTGCCCAGCGTCCCCTGAGGCACCAGCAGAGGTTGCCCATGACACCTGCCAGCAAAGGCGGGGCCAAATCACAGCTCATCCAAGGCCTACTGCACGGTACTGCTGCTTGTGCTTGCCCACAGGCCTAATAAAATCAGTTGGCAGGCTGGATCTGGTCTGCAGGCCATATTTTATCCACTCCTCTGCTAGGCATCATCATCTGTATCATAATGCCAACAAGAATTTACATAGTTAAATTTGAAGAGCTAATACAGTTGAGAAAGAACTGGGTTTTCAGGTATGTGGTTACATTTCTGGTGTGGCATATAGAAAGGCTGTATTTTTTACTTTCTAAATTCATGTGAAACAGAGAATGAATAGCAAACACTTAGATTAATTTGGTTCAACTGAGTCATGGCACTGTGGGGTGCCGTGAGGTCCTTTTAGCAGTGTTCAATATTAGCAGAATTGTAAGTCATATGTAGGTATTTGCACACCTAACAAGATAAACCCAGAGATTTCAAATAGGAATCAATAGTGGCAAAAATATTTTGACCTGTTGTAGTCTTTCTGAGTCCTTTTCAACAAGAGCTGCTGTAGTAAAGAGACTGTGTTAATGGGGGACATCAGTTCCTGTAGGAATATTGTTAATTTGACTAGAATCTTCTGGTCTTGAAAACAGTCTGGCAAAACCTCTAAAATCAACAGCAATATAAGCACTGACTTTTTCTTATTCAAATTTCCTTTTTGAGATCTAAACACTGACCTAGAATTTTTGGCCAAAACTGTCAGCATTTTGCTTATGCTTAAAAGTTGGCAGTTTCTACTTGGATCCATTTTCCAAGTGTACTCTAATGTCTTACTGAATGAAGCATAAGGGGTAAGAAATCAGCATGAATTATAAAAAGAAATTAGGTTAAAATGGGGTTAGGTTAAAAAAAAAAAAGTCATTCAGAATGTGTCCACTTAATTCACAAGTGCTATTTAGATCCTTTTCTTCCTTAGCTAGCAGAAATGTTAAGATTTAGGAAAGGGCAGAGTGCCATTGTTTCTTTGATTTATATTATGGGGAGGTGTAGGGATGCGGAAGGTGAAATCCTGGAATCTGGGTTTACAGTGTACTGTTCCAAGTGCAAACAGTATAAACTGGGGTCCCTGCTAGGAATACGGCATAATGGGGAGAAAATCTTGGTATCCCTTTCAAATTGATTTTTCAGTAAGATGCTTCTGCCAAGAGCTGGGCATCTTGCATTTAATGGTGCAATGTTGGCAGCGTTTTAGTTTTACTGGCACAGCACTCTCAGGCACAGCTAGGATGATTAAATACATGTCTCAACAGCTGATTTGGCTGTGTTTTTTCTGCAAGAAACCACTGAATTGAAAACCATTCTAATGAAAGCATTTCATTCCAAGACTTTTAGAGGAAACCAAGGAATGAGAAAGGTGGGAGAAAGTTACTTATTGTTGAAGAAATGGCCAAAAGAAAAATAATAGTAAAGTAGCTGGATAGAGATTGCAAAGACTCTTTAATAGAACATTGCAGGGAATATTTCAAACCAAAACTCAGGTATGTCTAAGACTAGTCTTCAGTTGATACAAATTAGCATAGGTGTGCATTAAAGTCTGTGGATGAATGCTGTCTGCATATTATGATTCTGACCCTTTGAGCTGAACAGGAAAAAAAGTTGTAGTGAATACATGTATAAAGACTGGATGATATTCTAGAGCAGGGGTTCCCAACATTCCCAACATTTTTGTGCCCAAGGGCACATTCAAATTTAAAAGAAAAAGCAGCGGGCGCCAATATGAATATTAAAGTTTTAGAATTTAGATCAATCTGATCATCTCATCCATTACTTAAAATTGCATTAGATCCTCAACTTCAAAATGCAGCTTCCCTTTACTTTGTGTTCTTTTGAAGTTTTATCCTTGGCGCCTGTGGACACCACGTTGGGAACCCCATTGTTCTAGAGTGTTAATCATCCGTCAGTAACAATTAGTGATATTTTCTTCAGCCGTTTCCCCACGACGTTGGGAAGGACACTTCCATCCTTAAATCCTGGCTTTGCTATCAACAACTTCTCTGGAGCACAAGCTACTCTAACTGTTCCAGTTCCTATTATGAGACCATCTCCCTTTTTAAAACTATTTTCCAATTCTTCCTGTCTCGTGATGGTAAAGCCATTTTCTTTTAAACCTCTTTAAAAACCTCCCTTAATATTTTGAAAAGCCATAAAACTATTCATTGGCTCCAGACCTGGAAAAAGTGAGTGCAACCTTGCTCCCGATTTGAAATTTCTCTTTGGGGGTTTCTTAGTGAACGAGCGAATTTTCCACTACAAAGCATTCTTTCTGGAAAGCCCACTGAACTCTGGATGAAAAGATAGCATATGTTAACAGACCCATCAGATTTCTAAGATTTAACCAAAATGTCATTAAATACACCCCACACAAGAAAAGAGCCTCTTTATTTCTTAATTGCCCAAAGGGCTTACTTTAAACATGAAAAAGCAAGAGGGTTACAGCCAATGTTAATAAGTCACTCCTGGTGCCATGTGAGGGAATTAACACTGCCCCCCCCCCCCCCTCCTACTATACTAAAACTGGGGGCTCTTCTCTCTCTCTCTCTCTCTCTCTCTCTCCCCGCATCTCCCCTGCCATGCCATTTGGAAGACCTAGTCAGTGGTCCCTCTTTGAGATATCTAAATCCTGGTCCCATGCCTTGATGCTCTCTGGCCTGTGGTTTTTATTCAGCAAAGAACTTAAGTATAACCTTAACCAAAATAAATGGGATTTAAGTTTATGATAGATTACTACACAATATCTGGTCTTCATGAATAAATAGGAAGAGATCACTCAAATTCAGGTGACAAGAGATAAAGTTTTAGACAAGATTGTTCAATGTATCAGTAATGAGTTGAAGGAATTTAAATACAAAATTATAGAACTGTTAGCAGAAGTTATCTGTTGCACAAATCAGTCTGTGACTAATAGCAGGACTAATAGCAAAAAACAGCTTTTAAGAGGGGTTCTAGAGCGGATTCAGGGAAGTACAGGCCAGTTAGTCTAACTTCTGTTCCTAGCCAGTTAGTAAAATCTATAATATAACTTATAGTTAGCTGTCACGTGGATAAATATAATACACTTGTAAAGAGATGACATGTTTTTTGTTAAGAGAAATTACATCTTGCCAATCTGTTAGAGTTCTTTAATGGTATGAATAAGCATGAGGATAAAGGGAATCCAGGTCATGTAGTCTTTAGATTTTCAAAAAGCTTTTCATAAGATTCCTCATCAGAGGCTGTTATAGAAGCTAAGCCTATCCTGATGTCAAAGGTAAAGTCTTCTCATGGACTGAAACCTTGTTAGGATGGAAGACAAAGAAAATTAAATGGTTGGGGGTTTTTCTACAGTGGGGACCCCCAAAGGGATCTGTGTTGGGGCCTGTGGTTTTCAACACACTCATAAATTATTTGGAATAGGAAATAAATAGCAAGATGGCAACTTTTGAAGACAATACACATTGCTCCGGGTAATTAAATCTAAAGCCAGTGGTGAAGAGTTGCTGGAGAGAAAGATGCTGCAAAACTGTGTGTGTGTGCAGTTAAGTGGCAGATGAAATTTAACACTGCTAAGTGCAAAAACTAATGTAGTAGGGGGGAAATAATTCTTTATATACATGATGAATGTATGCCTCAGTCATGAATGAGTCTTAGTGAATTGTTACCACTCAGGAAAGAGATCTTGGAAGCCTTGTGGAGGGTTCTCCAAAAACATTGGCATAATATGCAATAGCAATCAAAAAAGGTAAATATAATATCAAAGATTATTAGGAAAGGAAACAAAAAATGTAATTATGCCATTATATAAATCCATGTTGTGATCGCATCTTGAATACCGGTTGCAGTTCTGGACACCCTATCTCAAAGGATGTGGAAGACCTAGAAAATGTAAAGGTAAAAAGAAGTAAAAAGGGCAGCAGAAGTTATCAAGGGTCTGGAATGGCTTCTATAAAGAAAGATGGGAAAGCTTGGGACTCTTCAGTTTGGAAAAGGCGATAACTTGGGGGAAGGGAGAGGAATGTGAGCAATCTATAAAATCGTGACTGGCATAGGAAAATTAACAGGGAGCTGGTTTTCATAAAAAATCTTGTTCTTGTAGGTCATGATTCTTAAACCTCAGATCATTTTTGCTGCTCTACATTTTTTTTCTTGAAGTGTGGTGCTCAAAACTGGGCCCAGTATGCTAGGAGAGGCTTCGCCAGTACTGAATATAGAGGTTGAGTTGCTTGTCTTGACTTGCAGGCAACACACCGCTTAATAACACCCCATATGTCACTGGCTTGTTTTGCAACAAGAGCACACTGACTCATATTCAGCTTGTAACCTCCTGCAATACTGGAACCTAGCACATTATTCCCCAATTTGTATTTCTGCACTTGTTTTTTGGTTTTTTTCCCCCCCATCATGAGTTCAGGATTTCACTTGTCCTTATTACATTTCATTCAATTAATTTTGGACAAGTTTTCAAGTTTATCAAATTCAGTCTGAATCCTAAGCCTGTCTTCTGAGGTGTCTGCAGCTCTACCCAGTTTGGTGCTATGTGCAAATATGATAACTGTGCACTCAATCCCTAATTCCATATCATCCTCTCAGTTAGCTGTTAAGCCACTGATAGGTACTTTTTGAGTGTGTTGATCCAACCAGTTATGTATCTGCCTTATAGTAGGTTCATTTAGATTGCATTTACTTGGTTCACAATGGGAATGTCATGGACGACCGTGTCAGAAACCTTGCTATAGTCAAGGTATATTATATCCACTGCCCTGCCCAATCTACAAAGCCCCTCTCCTCTTAGAAGGAAGTTAAGAGTGGTCAAATGTGACTTGCTCTTGACAAACCCATGTTGGCTTTTGTTGATGATCTTGTTACCGTCTAGCTGCTTAGAAATTGATTTTTGATGACAATATCTGCCTTGGAATTGAGGTTAAATTGACTGAACCATCAGTTCCCAAACAGCTCTCAGCCACTTCAGCTGAAGGAAGATCACCATTGGTTTGCTTTGATATCAGGGGTTTAATTCTCTCTTTAGGCTAGTCCGTAGCCTGGGAGACATCAGAAAAGCACTTGTCAGGCCAGGCAGACTGCACATCTACATAATACCCAGCACACTGCCTTTTCTGGGAGCTAGCCCTTTGTTGTTGTCATGGCAAACATGCCTCATCTTTCATTATGACATCTCCTAACCTGAACATGCATATTGGGGCACTGAGCTCAAGTCCACTCAGCCTTTCGCAGAGCTGGTGGGTGCTGTGGTCCAGCAGCCATGGTAGAAATGCTTTTCCTTTTGAACTCCAATCTCAGGAAGAGAATCATAGTAAGGGCTGAGGGCCTTGAGGGGACAATGGATGTTTCACTCTGAAGGGGTGGTCTCTGAGTGGTGGAGCTATGGGGGATATTACTCTTCAGGCAGGTATTAGGGGGAAGTATGTGGGGTGATGCTATCAAAGGAGGTGCTTTTTGGGGAAGGGTCTGTGGAGGTAGAGGGGACGCGCTGTATGGTGATGCCACACTGATGAGAGCTGTTTGTTAGGCGAAGGGGGTCACAGAGTATCACTGATGCACAGAGCTGTGAGATCAAGGGACTGTGAGGGTACTTACCATGTGCTGAATGTCTCAGTTGAACAACTAATGGGCTTCTGATAAATTATCAAGCAGCAAATTTAAAACCAATTAAAGGATGTACTTTTTAACAAACACATAATTAATATGTGAGACTCACTGGCACAAGATGCTGTGGAAGTTAATGGTATATACCAGGTAAAAAAAAATTAGACAGATTTTATGGTAGATGCGTTTAGGAGCCCCCAAGGAACCTGACAGTTAGAGATGCAACCTACTAATGGTGGTTGGGAGAATGACAAAAGATGGATTACCCTACCTTCTTCTTTGCTTCTCCCTTTAAAGCATACACTGTCAGTGTTGGAGACAGGGCATTGGGCTGGATGGACCTTCGGCCTGATCTTGTGTGGAATTTTTATATTCAGTTCTGTGTCTGGCTGAGTTTGGTGCCTCTTCCCTCTTCCTGTCCTCAACATATCTAGAATTCCATTGCTAAAACCATCTTCCTGCAACTTACACCATGCTGCCACATTCTGCAAATCCATCGTCTTCTGCTGTTTTTTGCACCAAAATATACTTACCTTCCAGTATGTGCAAAGCTGCCCCAGTTTCCATAATTCATCACTTGAACTTTCTTCTCTCTCTTGCACTCAAACGTCCCTGCCATGTATTCTTCCATACCACCTCTTTCTTTTTGGAACACTCCCTCCGCCAAGACAAAGGTCACTGTGTTTCATGAGCCTTTGAGAAGCATTCCAGCTGCCTACAGAAATCTAATTCTTACAGATGCTTCGCATTTGAAAACTATTGGAGTTCTGTCTGACATTAACAGTCACTAACCACTCCTCAGCCTGTACAGTCCAAATTATTTTAATAGAGAATTGTTTATAAACATTTCAGACACATTTTGACGTGGAGTTGGGCTTTCCATTTCTTGCCTATAGATTCAAATCCAACTGCTAAAAGTTAGGGGCCTCTTTCTAATTTTAATGTCCAGTGATTCATAATTTTGTAGGAAAAAAAATCCCATTGTTTGTAGCAACAGATGGATCTATAACCCCCGGCTGTCACAAAGATACACATCTAATTTTGCAGCTTCCTGCTTCTGTGGCTTAATTATTCTAGAGATCTTATTCCTGACTCCACCTAGGTACTTGAAGAAAATCTGGTACGCAAGATAGTAGCATCTTTGGAATCATACTCATGGCTGGTATACATGGATGGAAATCCATTGAAGACAATGGTGTGGTAACTACTTTCACCAGAAACAAATCTACCATTCTTAGTGTTGAAATGCACTATTGGTTATTGGTGTCTTTCTCTTCCATTATGTGACTAAAGTGCATTGTTGATGAGCAGTTGCTTTCCCAATTTTTCATGGAATAACTCCCATTAGCAAGTGGACTGAGCATTATTAGAAGTGATTCCAGAGGCAGTTCAGTTACAGCTAGCCTAAATTTTGGAACTAAATTTTAGCAAAATAACTGCTTTTGTGACATTCTCACCTCCTTGTTTTGGATTTGTATTTCATTAATTTAAAGTTTTACTTGATTTTTTTGTTTTCCTTTTAGGACTAACTTGAAACAGTAATTTTTGGATTTGTAGTGTCCTCAAACTTTACAGATCACTGTTAAGAGAAAATGGCAGTCTGCGCCTAGTTTATTGCTGTTGTTAAATGCACTGTTTTGTGGGGAGGACCCCTTTCCAAAATTTGCATTGGGACCTTGTTTTTAAAAACAAAAAAAGCAAATGATATTCTGTTGTATCCAACTCGTTAGTACAGAAGTGGGTAATTATTTTGGGTGGAGGGCCGCTTACTGTGTTTTGGCAAGCTGTCGAGGGCCGCATAACAGGCAGATGGGCAGATAAATATATATATAATTTTTTAATTTTTAGGGGCCCCGCGGGCCTACTAGAATGACCTGGTGGGTCGCATCTGGCCTGCAGGCCACATTTTGTCTACCCCTGCTTTGGTCTGTAGTCTTCATGCCAGTGCTTGCATTTCATTATGTTCTGAGTGTCCACTTTGAACCAAAAAATTACTGGATTGAGATAATGTAGTCTTATAGACCTACATAATGTGTTGATAGACGGTTTTCTGCTTGGGAGTTAAGACAGCATTTCAGGCATTACTCTAAGGATTTCCATCAGCAGACTTCAGGTTCATGGTGATTCCTGCATAGGAAGGAAGTTTTCTGGATTCTTCTAATTGACTGCGAAGAGAATGTGCTCTTTCAATACATTCAAAAGAATGACCTGATGCTTCTGCAGTGTCAGTGGTTTGATAGCTCCTGCTTCTCTGTGCCTTAAGGACATAGTTGCAACACGTATTTAATAAATAACTAAAATAATTTTTTTTAGGGGTGCACCAATACAGATTTTTGGGGCCAATACTGATGGCTGCTTTTTAATGAGCCTTACTGGCTGATACCAATCTGATTCCAATGTGCAGCCCTGCAGCATGGAGAGTGGCATCCGGCTGATGAGTCTGTTGTGGGGGAAGGTGTGGAGGGGCAGTTGATTGAGGCCCCTGTGGTGAGGGAGGGAGTGGGGCTGGGGCAGGGGCTGCCCAGTGGGGGAGGGGCAAGGGACGGAGCGGCTTGTCTGGGGGTTAGGGGGCACGGCTCCCGCTGCTGCGTGCACCCCAGGAGGGTATGGGGGGGAGTGTACCCTGTGAATCTGTGCCTGGGGTGGGGTGCAGCGGGGCGGACTGCCACTGCAGGCTTGGGCCAGGGTGATGCCAGACTCTTCCTGACAGGGAGGGCTATGCTTGGAGCATATGGTGGCAGCACTGGGGGTTGGGGGTGCTACTGTGAATTTAGGGGGGGCTGCAGCCCCCAACACCTCCCTCAGAGATTGGAGAGAGAGTGGTTTTCTTGTGAGAAATGTGCCCCCACAAGAAAACCGCTGTCTCTCCAATCTCTCAGTCCTGATCCTCAAAGGAAACTTACAAAACACTTCCCAGAGACGAGCCTATGAACTCCACTTCATCAAC
>NW_005841832.1:1661684-1671100 GCF_000455745.1 Alligator sinensis | reverse complement strand
CCCCCCCCCCCCGCCTGTGTCTCACCCATTGACTCCTCAATCTACATTTTCACTGACTACCTGTCTTGTATGCATACCAGCACAAATGCCGGCTTCTTTACTTTTCATTCCATCCAGGAAGAGCACACACCAACTGCTGAAACTTCCTTAGCCTGACTAAGGGTTTTTGAACCCGAAAGCTTGCTTAATAAATATTCTCCAACCATTTGGGTTGGTCAGATAAAAGATATCAGATTCACCCAAGGAACCTTGTCTGCCTACATCCTGTGACAGGACTCTTCCCTTATAGCCCAATTTTCTCTTGCTTTACTGCATATCACCACCACCTTGCGTAGAGGTGTTTGTGTATTAACTAGCAGGCCACATGCTGGCTATGGTCCTTGCTGAATCAGCAGGTAGCTGGTAATGTCCCTCTGTTGTTGTTTTAATGGGGTGATAAACACTGTTATCAATTCCTTGCTGCGCCTTGCCCCCTCTCCCCCCCCCCCCCCCCCGCGCCTGGGAGCGAGGGGGGGGCCGCACTGCAGGCATGTGCCTGCATTTCTGGGATGCCTGGACAGTTGCAAAGTGATTTAGCCTAGCCATGTTAGACTAACCTGCAAAGATTGAATCAATTCAGGCTCAGGCTTTTCGAATGTCTGTTCCTAGCCTAAGAGGTATTTCAGAGCTTGAAAAGCAACCTTTCAGACATCTGACTTGGCTTGCATGTTTATATGCCTCTTATCGGCTTAAGATCCAAAGTGCCTGGCAGGGACTGTTTGCCTACAGAAGGATCTACCTTTTACCTAGTAGCCTAGTGGTTAGGGCAGTTGCCTCCTCAGGTTCTTCCCAGGAAAATACACTAGCCACTAGGCTATGGGTGAGTTGGAGTTGTCATCTGTCCTGTTGAAGCTGAGCTCCTGAGTAGAAAGGAATGCAGAAATCATCATGCCAGAAGGACAAATGCATGATGGAGCCTGGGTCTGTAGCCCAGTGAGGAGGTCATTTACCTGAAAGGGAGGGAGCCTTGCTTTCTGCTCCAACCCCTAATGCTCTTTACATGTTGTGTACAATGACTGTTTCATGCAAAATGCATAAACAGCATTGGGAACAGGGACTGGAATCCACGGCTCCTCTGGTCTCTCCCTCCCATGGGAGTGCCCACCTCAGAAGGCTAATGAACTCAAAGGCCCTCTTCCTTGCTGTTTTCTTCCTGGACAAGAGCCATAACTATTAGGCTCTTGGAAAAGAGTCCTTCTTTTTGCCATTTTTAGGTGCTTATAAGGGTAAGATGACAGTTTTAAGAATGTAGACATGCAAATGGGTTTTCAGAGAAGTAAACAGTCTGGAATAAGATCTCGCTTTAAGAGTTAGATGCCTAGAAAATCCGCAACTCTAGCTTATTAGCATTTTTCCAAAGAAACAGGGAGCTGTCTAAATTGACCTAAAGCAAATACTGTCATTTCAAATCCTGCACTCCCAAACTCTGAGGCCTATGTCTTGTTTACATTACGGCCCCAATTGCTAAAAGACTAAGGGGGGAAGGATGGAGCAGGTGGGACAAAATTTATGTTATCCATTTCACTTCCAGGATTCAAGACCTTTTAAAAATACAGTAAAACCACAATAGTAAACACTTAACACAGCTGACTGTTACGTAACTCATAAACTAAAGCTACAGTATGAATGTGGCATATGCTGTATCTCCAGTGCAACTGACTGATCCTTGGATAGCTGACCTGGTCTCATATTCCAAACTGTAGCATGTATTTATATGTTGCAGCCCTTGCTTATCCCAAACCATACTTATTTCATTTGTGGCATTGAGTTTTACAGCATTTGAAAAGCTTTAGCAATGACCAAGAAGTTGTTTGTATAATGGTTGGTGCTAAGGAGACTAGGAAAAAACTCTGCAAAGCAACAATCTGGGATAAGTACAAACACCTTAACTCTGCCCTTGCCGCAGCTCTATTCCAACTTTCTGGTTGATGATATTTATAAATGGTACTGGTCTTAACTCTACTGGTTTTCAAAATACCCTACCCCTAATTGTTTTAAGTTACTTTCTCTACTACAAATAAGTCATAGTTTGAAGATAAGTCATTCCAATGTGCCCATCAGTAGGCTACAGGGACACATTTATGGTAGGCAGAAACAATTTAGCCTTCAGTCAGATGCATCTCAATGCACCAAAAGCAGATACAAATACCGTGATAAAGCACACCCTGTTGTGGCTTGTTCTTATGATAGAAACTCAAATGTGTTGAACTAATGAAACAAAATAAAGCAACAACACTGGTCCTATTCCTAAGCTATCAGGAGAGGAAAATCATCTGAGAAGTTGCTAAGGGCAGGATAGTCAAGCTCTCTCCATTTAACTGCTAGTGTGTACCATGATTGTCCTTGTCCTTTGAAGAATACTTTCAGGAGAGCTTAGACCCTATTTATATTGTATGTGGGAAATCTTATAAGTGTGTTTAAATTGATCAATAGAAATGTATCCATTCTTTTTATTTCTAGTGGGAGCAGTGTGTGATGTCAGAGTATGGTGTCAAAGAGAAGGTTGTGGGGCACCAATAGAGCATGAAGTCCTCCGTTCTCATCCTCCTTGATCTTTTGAGGCTCTTGACCATTCCATACTTCTTACAATTCTGTCTACATTCATTTTCAAAGGACTGTCTTTTCCTGCATCTCTTCCCAAATGCCTGATTGTCTTTAACATCTTGTTTGGTTCCTTTTCCTCCTCTTTCAGCAATTTGGGGCCTTAGTGAAAACAAGACACAAGCCTCAGAGTTTGGAAATGAAAAATCAGCATGCTTCAGGAAGCTTTAGAAGCTAGATCCACCTGATCTACAACCCACTTTGTTCTCAGTGATTGCTGAATTAAAAACAAGCTGCTCAGGTGTTTGCTGTGTCTTTCTTTTGTTTTTCCTTTTACTTTAAAGGGTGCTGCTTTTCCACTCAGCTGAAGCTCATTAGTGGTCCCATGTGGCTGATTAGAGAAGTAGCACCCTTTGAAATAAAAGCCAGAGCAAACAGCTGGAACATCTCAGCGGCCCCAAACAGCCTTTTACTGTGTCTTGGTGTATACTCCCAGTTACTTCAGAAGCTCTCCTCTTCATAAGGAAGCCTAATCCTGTGAAGCATGTATGGGTTTTGCAATATATACTTTTCTATTTAAGAGAAGTAGGAAGAAATAAGCCCTGCAAAGCAGTGCAGCTTGCTGACTGCAATCTGTATCATGTACTCACTAGCACCCTATTCAGTCCACTTTCAGATAAACTCTGGAATTATCCCCTTCGAGTTAATGTTGCTATTTAAATATTTTCCTGGTGTTCAGCCTGCATTAGTGTTTTAATTTAATTTTGTTACTCTTAGTTCTCCACATCTTGTGTTGCCCCAAACAATTCCTTCTCTCTGCTGCTTATATAGAATCATAGAAAATGAGGGTTAGAAGGACCTTAGGAGGTCACCTAGTCCAACCCCCTGCTCAAAGCAGGACCATCCCCACCTAGATCATCCCAGCTAAAGCTTTGTCTAGCTTGGTCTTAAAAACCTCCAAGGATGGAGACTCCACAACCTCTCTGGGTAACCTGTTCCAGTGTTTTACTACCCTCCTAGTGAGAATATTCTTCCTAATATCTAACCTAAATATACGTTGTTTAAAGTACCACCAAAGGCAAAAGCGGCCTGTGTTAAATTTTTCTCTCCCCTCATAAATTGGTCCATCAAAGTTAGTTGCTCCATGAGTGTCTCAGTTGTGCCTGCCACATATAGGATTATAGAACCAGGTAGTGCCAAGGAAATTGGGCCAAACACAGAACAGAGAAGAGAATTAATTAGAATATTATTCTTCCATTGTTTCAATGACAGTTAGACATGTGTCCTGATAATGGATGCTAGTTGCCAGGGTGATGGACACAGCTGTGTTTGGATGTTTTGATAGATGAGCTTTGTTGGTCTCTGTCAAACCAGGACAGCAAAAACTAGGGATGTAATAACAACTTGCACACAGGTAAGAGTTCCCTATTTAACTCGGACTCATTGTTCCCAATCTAGCTTAATGTCTTAAGGAGACAGCAACGCATGATCAAAAACCGGGAGTCAGCCTGTCAGTCTCGGAAGAAGAAGAAGGAATACATGTTGGGGCTAGAGGCCAGGCTGAAGGCAGCTTTGGTGGAAAATGAACGGCTCAAGAGGGAGAATGGCTCACTGAAGAGGCAGTTGGATGAGGTGGTGTTAGAGGTAGGCTGAGTTTGTGGAAAGGATTAAAAATGCTTTGGCTGTTAGATACCTAAGTATGATGAAAATGGAGACCATTTAAGCATTCTGGAGACTGCAGAATTGACGCAAGGAAGCTTTATCTACCTTTTCTCTAGTCCACAGAATTTACCAGGAAAATGGAGTATATGGGACCTGAACACAGTGTAAAAAAAGGACCAGATTTGTTTTTATGTTAGCTTGGCTGCAACTCACTTTTCCCTACTGCAAGTCAGCTTTTAATGTAAAAGTAGAGGTCAGGGTTTTTTGGCTTCAGAAATGTGTGTACATGTTTTCAACTTTGTTCTTACTCTGTGCCTGATCTGCTCTTCCTGTTTTAGAACCAGAAGCTCAAAGATTACTCTCCAAAGAAAAGAGCTGTGTGTGTGGCAGTGATACTTGTCTTCATAGTGCTGAACTGTGGCCCACTGAGGTAAGATGACTTTTAAAATCAGTAATCTTTCCATATTGTTGGGAAGGGCTGGAGGGAGTTTAATCTGTCGGGCTTTACCTGCCTTGTGTTTACGCAGTTTTATGCAACATGCTCTGTGGTTGGAGGCCATGGGCTGTCAGCAGAGAAATTTTCTTTTGCCATTCTTCAAATTAGGGGGTTTCTCAGTGGCACCTAATATAAAGTTTGTGCTAGGCTGATTTTTTGGGGCTGATATTGATGGCCAATTATTAACAAGCCATATCAGGCAATACCAGTCCAATTGCCAATATGCAGCCTGACAGCTTGGAGAGCAGCATCCAGCTGGTAAGTCTGTTGGGGGGAAGGGGCAGGGGGGGGAAGGGCTGTGGGGGAGGCAGACTGAGGCCCCTGCAGTGACGGAAGGAGTGGGGCTGAGGCAGGAGCAGATGCTGCCCAGCTGGGGCAGAGCTGGACATGGGATGGAGCCGTGTGGGACGGATGTGCGTGGGTTGTTGCGGGGAGGGGGGGAGGATCCTGCCGCTATGCACACTGCCAGGGGAGCCATGGGGGGCATGTACCCCCCATCTGTGCATGGGTTGAGGGCAGGCCACTGCTGCGGGCTGGGGGAGGGGGCAATGCCGGGCTCTTCCTGGGGTGGGGGCTGTGCTTGGGCCAGGCAGCAGCAGTGCTGGAGTGGGGGGCTATGTGGGGGCCCCAGCTTCCTTCCCAATGCTGCCGCATGCCCTGAGCACAGCCCCAGCCTAGCCCCCCTGCCGGGAAGAGCCCAGCACAGACCCAGCCTGCAGCAGCAGCCCATCTTTGTCTCACGCTCAGATCTGGGAGACACAACCCCCCTGTGGCTCCCCCAGGGGTATACATAGCAGTGGAATCTGCGCCCCCTAGATGAGCCGTGCAGCTCCATCTCTTGCCCCGCCCCAGCTGGGCACTGCCTGCCCCTGCTCCAGCCCCACTCCATCCCTCACCACAGGGGCCTCAATCTTCCCCCCACACACCCCTTTCCTCCCTCCACCCCTTCCTTCCCAACAGACTTATTAGCCGGACACTGCTCTCCAAGTTCCCCGGCTGGCTGTGTGCATGCTGTGGCTGCATGCATGCATGCAGCATTTATCGGCGACATTATCAGCCACATCAGCCAAAAAAGACTGATTGCCAGTAATGTCAATTTTCCTTTTATCAGTGCCGATACGATATGGATCAGTGTTTTGGTGCACCTCTAGTTCGTGCACACTTCTCCCTTATGGACTGGCCTTTTACTAAATTTCTTAGTTTAGGGTGAATTGTGTTCAATGCATGTAGCTGAAAGGATCAAAAGCCTTTGAGAATCATGTTGTCAGCTTTCGGGAGCACATAAGCAGGGTTGTAATCTTTATCCTTTTACTTTTGCTTCCAGTAGTTGAGCTTTGTATCATGGCTCCTTGTAAAGTTGATTAAAACCTCAATTTCCCACCCTCCCTGAATACTTTTGAACAAATGTTCTCATTCAAAGTATATTTTTTCCCCTGATGGGACAATATTAAGGTAGCAAAAAGCTCATTTTTTAGCTTTTATTTTTTACATTAAAAATATTCAGTTATCTTGAAAAATGAAATCTGAAATTTTTTTTCCCATGTTATCTTCTGCTTTTATGTTTTTTTCCTTATTCTATTACCTTTCCAGAGTTGGAAAAGATAGAAAAGTTGCAGTAAAAAAAGGAGACTCAAAGGAAATGCCAGTCTTAAAGGAAATGGAGACTCAAAGGAAATGCAACATTCTGCACCTTCTTTTGCATTTGGCAAAAAGGAAGGAAAAATCCTATATTTAATTTTGATTTTTAATAACAAATTTTAATCTTTCATATTTAATTGAAATTGGAGAAAAAAATTAAGTGTCAGCTTCTGACAAAAAAGGTTTCTTTTAGGCAGTCTGATTTTTTTTTCTGACAGAACTTTGTAGAGCATAAAAGAACATAAGAATTGCCATTTGCTGGGTCAAACCATAGGTCAGTCTTGCTCGGTCCCCCGTGTTGCGTATTGGTAGAGAGCAGATGCTGAAAGGGAGAGTGAACTAGATATGACCAAGGTTTTTTCCCCACTGTTCCTCTCACTTGCAGCCTCCAGCACTTAACGTCTATGATGTTCTAGTTCAGAGGGTGTACCCCTAACTCTCATGCCCAGTTACTGATGCCCCTTTTCTCCAAAAATGTGTCCAGTCCCTTTTTTAATTGGGCTAAACTACCAGCTTCCACCGTATCTGGTGGCAATGAGTTCCACGCCTGAATTGCACACTGTGTGGGAGAGAACTTCCTTTTGTTAGTTTTACACTTACAGCCTACTAGTTTCATGTTGTGACCCCTGGTTCTTGCCTTGTGAGAGAGAGTAAATAATAAATCTTTATTTACTTTCTCTTTGCCATTTAATATTTTATAAACCTTTATCATGTCCTTCCTCAAGCGTCTCTTTTCTAAACTGAATAGGCCTAGCCTCTTTAGTCTCTCTTCAAATGGAAGTCCCACCATGCTGCTAATCATCCACGTTGCCCTTCTTTGTACCTTCAGTAGTTCTCCTATGTACTTTTTGAGGTGTGGGGACCAGAACGGGCACGGTATTCAAGGTGGGGATGTACCATGGATTTATAAAGGGGCATAATGATACTTTCCATTTTGTTTACAAATCCCTTCTTAATAATCCCTAACATTTTGTTTGCCTTTTTAATGGCTGCTGAACACTGAGCTGATGTTTTTAGTGACCTGTCCAGAATGACTCCCAGATCTTTCTTGCGTGGTAACAGCTAATGTAGAACCATCATAATATAGGGATAGTTTGGGTTAGTTTTGCCCAGGTGCATCACCGTTCACTTGTATGCATTGAATTTCATCAGCCATTTAGTTGCCCATTCACTCAATTGTGCCACATCCTTCTGTAGTTCCTCACAGTCCACCTTGCTCTTTATCACTTTGAATAATTTTGTGCAAATTTGGCCACCTCGCTGTTACCCCCTTTTCCAGATCACTTATGAATATGTCAAATAGCACTTGTCCTGACACACATCCCTGGGGGGACCCTGCTTTTTAATTCTTTTCATCCTAAAAACTGGTCATTTATGCTGACTCTTGCTTTCTATCCTAGAGACAGTTTCTAATCCACAAGGGGATATTCCCTGTAATCCCATGACTACTTAATTTAGTTCAGAGTCTCTAATGGGAGACCTTGTCAAAAGCTTTTTTGGAAGTACAGATATACTATATCACCTGGATCACTCTGATCCATCTGCTTATTGACACCCTCAAAGACCTCCATTAGGTTGGTAAGGCATGATTTTCCTTTGACAAAGCATGCTGTTTCCCCCCAGCAATTCATATTCATCCACATGCTGAACAGTCCTTTCTTATTATTGTTTCTACCAGTTTTCTAGGATCAGACGTTAGACTCACTGGCCTGTAGTTCCCTGGATCCCTTCTAGAGCCTTTTTTAAATATGGGAGTCACATTGGCAACCCTTCAGTCCTCTTGTACTGAGGCTGTTTTTTAGTAACAGGTTGCATATTACAGTCAAGAGTTCAGCAGTTTCTGATCTGAGCTCTTTCAGGACCCTAGGGTGAATGCCATCAGGTCCTGGTGATTTGCTACTGTTTAGTTTATCAATTTTCTCTACAACCTCATCTACTGCAACCTCAATTTGGGTCAGCTCCTTTGACTTGTCCCTAGAGAGGACTGGATCTGGTGACGGAATTTCCCTAACATTTTCCACAGTGGAGAGAGGTGCAAAGAATGCATTGAGTTTCTCAGCAACAGTGCTGTCGTTTTTTAGCATCCCTTTCATCCTGATCATTGAGGGCCCAGTTGATTCCATGGCAGGTCTTCAGCTTTTAATGTACTTAAAGAAAGTTTTATTGTTATCTTTTATACCTCAAGCAAGTTTCTCCTCAAATTCTGTCTTAGTTTGTCTTATTACAGTTTTACATGTAATTTGCCAGTCTTAATGCTCTTTTTTTGTTTTCTTCGTTAGGATTTGACTTTCACTTTTTGAAAGAAACTTTTTTTTCTGCTTATTGCCTCTGCAACTCTGCCATTAAACCATGATGGCTTTTTTTTTGATCCACTTTCCATTTTCGTTGACTTGCAGTATGCGTTTGCCCTGTGCCTTCAATACAGTGTTGTTAAGCAGTTCCCACGTTGCTTGCAAGTTCCTCATCTCCTTCAGGGCTCCTTTTAACTTCTAACTAGCTTCCTCATTTTTGGTGTAGTAGGTAGAAAAGCCACTTGTTGACTTTTACATGGTCCATTTTAAGCCTTGGCTCTTCTCTCAGGACTGTCAGCATCCTTTCCACTAGAGTGTGTAAGAATGGCGTTAGTCAGAAGCAAAACAGTAATGCATTTGTTCTGCTCTCATGGAATTTCTTTGTCTGGTCCTCTAGGTGCTTTACTATAAACAGACATAGTAAGTATGGATTTAGCTTGTTCAGAGTCCTCTCCTCTACTGTCTGATGTACCCAAGATGAAGGAAGTAGAGAATATCCAGACTTCTGGGTGGGTAAATTTATAGCCACAGCACAGCTTAGCCTTTTGAGATGATCTGATCTGCAGAGTTTGCATCTGGAATGAGAATGCAATACAGCAGAGAGGGAATGTTGGGGCTCCCCTTGATTTACTCTTTGCTTCTGAACTGAACATTGTCCAGTGAAGCATAAAGCACATTCACTGTATATACTTAAGCTGGAGTTGAATTTCATGCACATAGCCAGAGGAGCAAGGTGAACCTTCTGGGCC
>NW_005841832.1:1626686-1661653 GCF_000455745.1 Alligator sinensis | reverse complement strand
GGGAAAGAACTGCTCCGTTGCCTCCATGCTCAGTTTTTAAATCGCTTGCAGAATAGGTGTAAACAAAGCTGTTTTCAGTACTTACCTCTCTGTTTGCTAAATTTGGCTTTGGAAATTAGGGCTCTGTCCTTTGTAAAACCCTGTGCTGCTCAGAAGGGAGAGCTCTTTCACAGATCACCTGATGCTGGTTTTGGTTGGTAGGTTGAATTTTTTTCCCTCAATCCCTGTTAAACTAAGGGAGAGATGCTAGTTGGAAGGAAATCCAAAGTTGGACTTTACTGAAAGCATGCTGCCAAGATGACTGTTTAGAAACAAAATGTTTCTGTTGTGTTTTACCAGTCCAGTTCAACTGTTAAAAGCTGAAAGGCCTTTTAAACTCCAGTTGGCTTGCTACCATTGATGCTCTGTCTGCTATTTGCATACCCCTCAGTTCTGGCCAGTGAAACTGAACGTTTTCTTTTCTTTTTCTGATCCGTTTTAAGCTAGGTTGCTACCCATTAGATATGGTTGGGTTTCTAAGAAGGAAGAGTTTAAGTCCTGCACTGCTCTTGAGTTCTATTTTTGCTGTTTTTCAAAAATCGTGTGAACATATGGAATTGTCATCCTGGCATACACTGTTTGGATCTAAACTATGTGATACTTCTAGAAAAAAATTATGATGTCCAAATGAAGCAATGTGCAATAATTTTAAGCAGTGGTAATGCTCATGGGCCTTATTTTTTAAACACAGGACAATTGCTAGATTTTCTGGCTTATAATGGCTGCTTTGTAAAGAGCCTGTTGTACAGATCTCTGCTTGTCTGCGTGAACTAAACCTGCTTTTCACTCAAGAACTGAAAGTACAAGGAAAGATTTAATGCAAAAGTCTCGTCTACAGAAACGCATGCAGTTTGCATGCAAGAAAAACACAACCTGTAAAACCTTTTAAGTCTTGCCATGTCACCCAGCATCCACCCCTAACATTCATGATGACAGTTGGGACTCATCAATGTGGAAGCGGGAGGCATCCAAGGAAAATGCAGGTGCTCTAGGAAGCCGTGGGTGGCGATTCAGGAGGTGGCACTGTTACCTCATGAAATGAATTCCTGACCAGTTGCAGTTACAGATCTTGTCGTAGTGGTAGGAGAATCAACTCAGGTGCCCTGGCAACCTTTTCCATTGGATAATTGCTTTGCCATCCCAGATCTCCCCCTGGCTTCAGTTAGGAACCAAAAGATACTTAAACTGGTATGCAGAATTGCTGTGAACTGTGTAGTATGGAGCATGGCAACTGTTAGCTGGGAATGAGGTAATTGGTGCATAGTTTCTAAAATAGTTTTGGATCCTGCAGGATAAAAGGTGCTAGAGAAGTGGAAGATAATTACAAAACAGGATGCTGCTCTCTTCTGAGAGTTATGAGCTCTAGGAGCAAACATTTTTGTAGGACTGATATCATTACTGCCTTTGTGCTACATTCGCTTGGGAACAACTTTGGCAGGGTTTCTAAGTTTTGAATGTCAATTTAGATAAATTTTTTGTAAATCAGTCAGAAAATCTCCACCCTGCAGACCTTACGTTTGATGATATTCTTTTGTTTGGAAAGATTCTACTGGAGGGAGAGAGACTTTACTTAAACAGAGAAGTACGAGCAGAATGTTGAGTACAAAGAAAACGACGATGGAGTGAGATGTGGGGGAATGTGCAAAACCTGAACTGCTTTTGATAAGCATAAAAACAAAATGGAAAGCGCAGGCCTGGGGGAGTCCCTTCCTACTCTGTTGTCAGTGAGGCAGTTCTCAGCGTGCGTCTACATGTTGCTATATGGTGACATTGCTACAGTGCCGTGTGTCACGGGTGGGGTCCTACAGGAGGGCCGTGATCTCCTTAAGGCCCCTTTCTCCATGCCAAGTCAGCCCAAGGGCACCCTCTAATTCTCGCCTGCCACGTCTTTGATGTTTAGATAAGTTTGGGAGGCTGCCTTACGCCCTCTTGGTCACTTCTTGGTGTTGGTTCAGACCCCGTGGTTTCCCGGGCCCCTTATGGGTTCTCACTCTATGATGGGTGCTGCCCATCATAGCATAGCGCTGCCCTCTCTCAGGGATCCTCTGCAGCGCCGCCCTCTCTGGGGCCTTCTCAACAATGCCGCCCTTCTCTCCAGGGCCTTCTCCACAATGCTGCCCCTTTCGATAATGCTGCCCCCTTCTCTGGGGCTCCTCAGTACTGCTGCCCTCTCTCAGGGCCTTCTTAAGTGCTGCCCCTTCTCTGGGGCCTTCTCGGTAAAGCCCCCCTTTCTCTGGGGCTCACCGCACTGCTACCCCCTTTCTCTGGGGCTCACCGCACTGCTACCCCCTTCTTCGGGGTTTACTGCACTGCTACCCCCTTCCTCGGGGGCTCACCACGCCCGCACTGGGGCTTCTCAGTAGTGCCCCCTCTCTGGGGCTGGGGTCTATGCACCCCGTACACTGCGCCCTTACTGGCGCTGGGCTCCCCACGATACTGTGGGTCCCCTATGAGGCCTCCTCCAACCCCTAATAGCCTCACCCAAACCACCGGTGATACAACAACAAAGCAAAACACAAGCCCCTAGGCTGTAACATAACTTAAAGCCGCCTGGCTAAAACCACATGGCTCAGACATCCTAGAGCTGCCATCCTTTACCCGGCTTGAGCTGTACCTGCGGTCAGGCTTCTTCTCGCCTCTTTGCTTTGAGAGCTGCTGGCAGGGAACTGCCTCTGGCCTCCTGCCTGTGATTTATATAGGAGCCAGGCCCTGCCCCTTTCAGTCAGCTGACCTCCTGGTTGCCCTGGCAACCCACAGCTGGGCTCCTTATACCCTGCTAGGGCTCTTTCCCCTGCAGTTTCCCCTCTTTAGGAACAGGGCACTGAGGTGCCCTGTGACACTGTGCTTTAGTACATCCTTTTGGAAGTACTAAAGTACCATGCAGTACGGGCAGCTACTGTGCCGTGCACATGGTGAACAGTTAGATTTTGCCAGTACGTCACTGTAGTGGCATGCTATAACCAGGGAGTGCTCCAGTACAGCAACATGGCTGGTGATCACATGTAGACGCACATGATCGCTGCATCACAGTAGATGCACCCTTAGTCTCCATCCTCAGCAAGTTAGTGAATTTGAAAGTAAAAACTACTGTCAGAGCACTATCAAAGGTCTGTATGTATTCCTATCACAGTAACAATCGGTAACTACAAAGATATAACAGTTAACTTATTTTTTACTCTGTTTGATGTTCAATAAAGCAGATAAGGTGAAAAGGAATTCTTGGGTGTGTAACCATTCCTGGTACTGGATGTAATAGTTCAGCCTCCACTGGGTGGCCTGCAACAATATTGACTTTAGGCAGCAGGGAGAAGTGTAACTACAACTGTGAATTAGCAGGAAATTGGTTTTTATCTTCAAACTTTGTTCCATCAGAGTGATTGTTTAGGTTGCAGATGAAAAGTGAACTCCACCTTGCATGAAGATGAGGCAAATATTCCACCATTGTTGTGAGGTTCTCAATGCAGGGCTCTGTCATTTTGTACTGCTCAGACTACTGCTTTGTATTTCGCTTTGTCCCACGCATTCTGTCCCTGTTTCATAGTAGGTAGGGTTGGAAGGGACCTGAGCAGATCATCAAGTCCGACCCCCTGCCATGGCAGGAAGAGTACTAGGGTCAAACGACCCCGGCAAGGTGTTCATCTAGCCTCCTCTTAAAGACGCCCAGGGTAGGAGCCAGTACCACTTCTCTTGGAAGTTGGTTCCAGATCCTAGCTGCCCTGACAGTGAAGTAGTGCCTCCTGATGTCTAGCCTGAATCTGCCATCTGCCAGCTTGTGACCGTTATTCCTTGTCACTCCTGGTAGAGCTCGGGGAAACAGAGACTCCCCCCTGACCGGTTTGTAAACAGCCACTAGATCCCCTCAGCCTTCTCTTGTGGTGGCTGAACAGGTTCAGGTCCCTTAGCCTCTCCTCGTAGGGCCTGCCCTACTGCCCCCGATCATGTGGGTGGCCCTCCTCTGGACCCTCTCCACGTTGTCCACATCCCTCCTGAAGTGCGGTGCCCAGAACTGGACACAATACTCCAACTGTGGCCTGACCAGTGTCGCATAGAGGGGGAGGATCACCTCCTTGGACCTGCTTGAGATGCCTTCCTGACCGCGTCCCTACACTGTCGGCCCATGTTCATTTTGGCATGAGTAATGACTCCAAGATCCTTTTCTGCCTCTGCACTGATGAGAAGGGAGTTCCCCAGCCTGTAGGTATGCTGCTGGTTCTTCCTCCCCAGGTGCATTACCTTGCACTTGTCAGTGTTGAAACCCATCCTGTTCTTATCCGCCCACCCCTGTAACCTGTCTAGGCCTGATTGCAGCCTATTCCTCCCTTCTAGCGCACTCACTTCTCCCCACATCTTACTGTCATCTGCAAATTTAAACAGGGTGCTTTTTACCCCCTCGTCCAAGTCTCTGATGAAGATGTTGAACAGTGCAGGCCTGAGGACCGAGCCCTGGGGGATCCCACTGCCCACATCCCTCCAGGTCGAATAAGACCCATCCACCACCACTCTCTGGGTGCAGCCCTCCAGCCAGTTAGTGACCCATTTGACTGTGTAGGTGTTGACGCCACAGTCCCCTAGTTTTTTTTAATGAGAATGGGGTGAGAGACAGTGTCAAAGGCCTTCCTAAAGTCCAGAAAGACTACATCCACTGCTACACCTGCATCTAAGGATTTTGTGACCTGTTAAAGCAGTGTTAGTTGGGGCTTAATCAGTATGTCTGCAAGCTTCTGTTACATGTGAAGATTTCCTATCTCTCTAACTTCTGATTGGACTGAGGATTTTTTTCAGAAAACTTTTCTGCTTACTGTAGTTCAGCAAAAGAATTTCTGAAAGATTTTGTTTGTAAGACATGACTTTGTTCTTGAATGTACCCACTATGTGAGGGTAATCATGAGTTGAAATTTTGTAGAAGGGCCCTGTTTTTCTCCACTCATGTAGCAAAGCTTTATAGCTTAGGATTCGTGCAGCTTTGTGCAGCAGTTGAACGCAGGATAATGTTTTGGGAAAGTGCCCGATAGTGCACATAATACTGAATGCAGAATTAATTAATGACTGTAATTAGGTATTCAGCTTGTATATGTATATACAGCTGGCATCTGAGCTGAGGTTTAGTACATGTAACTTGTACTCCTAAATATACTAGATCAGGGTGGGCAAAATACGGCCCGTAGGCCAGATCTGGTCTACCAGCTGATTTATATCTGGCCCACAGGTGGGTGGCCATGAATTCATGGGATATGGCCTGCTGGTAGCTGTAACTCAGGCCACTGCATGGTGCCAGGCAGGCAAGGCTGTTTCTGACCAGCACTGATGTGGCAACATCAGCTGTGGACTCTGGTAGATGCCCTGACCCCCACCTAGAACCTGCTGGCTGCATCCACAACTGACGTTGGCGCCCATCCATGGCTGCTTTTGCTGCACCAGGCAAATGCTGGCATAAGCCGCGGACAAAACTGGCAGGTTCCAGGTGAGGTGGGGATTGGGGCATGCTGCAGCTCTGGGAGGGGTGAAAACACCCTGGTCCCCAACCAGAACCTGCCAGCTGCATCCACAACTGATGGTGGCACCCGCCTAGGACTGCTTCTGCCACACCAGCCAGGTCCTTGCATAAGCTGTAGATGCATCTGGCAGTCTCTGGGATGGATGGGGATCAGGGTGTACTGCAGCTCCAGGCGGGGTGCGGATGATGGGGAGGAAGGTGGGGAGAGAATTATAGCTCTCCAGAGAACACCAAAACTCATTATGTGGCCCTCTAACCAAAATAATTACCCACCCCTGTGCTAGATGCTTTTGAAAATGCCCCCTTTGGCTCTGCTGTAGTTTTGTTCTTGGCCTTTACAAAGAGTGTTTGCACTTGTACTTGAAGACTGCAGACAGTGCAAGAGAAAGGATGAGAATGGGGAATAGCAAAGCAAAGCAATAGCAAAGCAAGTGGTCTGAGAACTTAACATGCCAGGTGTGCACTCACTGCAGCCTACCGGTAGGGGGTCTGTATTCCTTAAGTTCCTGGGAGCAGGGATCCTTTCCTGCATGTTTTAGGACTGCAAGATCAGTCCTATGGAAAGAGAGGACTTGGTGACATTGGGGAAGCTGGGATAGTGTGTCCCGGTGTGAACACACCAGATATTCAAAGAGGGATCTCCAAATTGGGCTTTGAGCTCTAGGAAGGTAGATTCTCCTTCTTGCAGAATTGTAAAATCTGCAGGTTGTAGATACAAGGTAGACTAATAGGGTGGGGTTGGGAAGTAGTAGCAGTGAGGGGCAGGATTTTAGTAGCTTGGCTCAGTGTGAACTCTGGTCCTGTTGAGACCAGAGAACGTGGCTCCTTGTTTAATTTGTTATTCTGAAAAATGAAGCTTGCAAAATAGTAAGCATGAAATTGGGTTTACATTTAAGGTTCAGGAATAGAAGCATGAAATGGGAAAGGAACTCGGGGAGTTGGAAAAGTGAGATCGCAGAACAAGTGATTGACATGGAGCTAGGAATTTAAGTTGTACCCCTTTGTGGCCCCTCTATAACATCTTATGTCTCTTAATGATGAACTAGGCATTGAAGATGATGATCTGCCTCACTGCCTACATAAGCCATGTGAATCATTCTTTGGCAAATTTGTAGGTCTCTTTTTTAACAATATTACTGGAAAAAACTTCTTTTAACTCATACTTAAGGTTGCTAAGTGCATTTGCTTCAAAACAAGGCACCATGTGACACACCATTAAAGAAACCCAAAGATTAAAGGTTATTGAAATCACAAGCCACACTAAGGCATTACATCAGTAGATCTGACACCAAGCTCAACATGCGATTCATTGCCACATTCAGCATTTCTGTTTGAACAACATCCAAGCAGCATAACTCTGTGTCCATTAGGGTGTTTATTTAGTTTTTTGAGGAGTAAGCAGACTGGTATTTTGAGGTGTAAACCTTATAAAGTAATTTTATAAATAAGTAGGCATATAATTAAGGATATGTTTCTTCTACATTAATGAAGCATGTTGCTCTAGCACAACTTTCATCTCGGTGGTTAAATTTTCTGACCTTGAATCATGTTGAACTTATGCCAGTGAGGTTCTCCTTACATTTTGATGTGAAGTTCACATGATTTTTTTTTTTTATCCTTTGACTGTGATATATCTTGTTTCATGGGGGTAGTGGTGAGTCTCTTGTGTTATCTTGTTTTCACATTTAAACAAACTTGCTCTTAAACACAGCAATACAGGGAGGTAGTGCTAGTTGACAAATCGATGTAGCACAAGAAAACCCTGCTGGAAATACCTGTTCTTTCTTGCTGAAATATATAAGGGATATATGCACAACCTAGCACAGCATTCAGCTGTGAACTTTGAAAGGAGATTGAAAGCCTTATAAAGAAACCCCAGTGTATCTCTTTCCCAGAAAGCTGTTTGGAACTAAAGCATGTGTATTTTGAGTTTGGTCAAACTAACAATCATCTTGCTCTTCAGAACCTTCCTCAGAAGCAAGGGAAATGACACCATCCTTCTGTTTAATGATAAATGTTAACAGCAAACTATTTCCAACATAATCAGTGGGAAGTTGTTTTGGGTTTTTTTGGCCTCTAATGCTATTTATAAACTTGGGATTCATGGATTAAACAATAACGATGCATTGCTGTAGCACACTCCATTTTTTAAAATGAATTAGCTGTGCTTAATTAAGGCTGTTTCTGTAGAAAACTAGTGTTCAAACAGTGGATGAGTAAATGGGAAGTTTAGTAAATACCCTTGTCTAGGAGAAGGAGGTGAAAAAGATGTCTACTAACATGTTTTGTGCAAGTGCTTTTTGTGCTAGGTACAAGGTTAAATGTTTGAGAGTTGTACAGAAATTTCCACTGCATGTGAATATGCATGAATCTTGGTGAATTATCTCAAGTTGAAACTAGCAATCTTATCTGTAAGGTGCACGAAACACTTTGTACTGGAAACGTTTGGTGAAATGTAGGGAGGCATAACTTTTATCACCTTTAAACACTTCTGAGCCAGACTTACTGTAATGTGCAAAGCAAGTTGCCAGTAACTTGTAAGCACTTATTTGGTACTCACACGTACCCTGGTGTGATGATGAGGCAGTCGTTTAGATGGCATATTAAATAGTCCTAGATGTTGCTCTTTCCTCTTGCTGCAGTGTGCTTGCATCTGAGGAATTGTTGCTCAGGATGTCATTTTGCTGCCTTTTCTAAACAAATTATTGGCATATATTAAGCAATGGACTATGACACCCCTAGGATGACTGGCAGAAGCCACAACCTACCCATTCCTGCCAGCTCTGTGTGCGCCAAATCCTAACAATGGGGCAGCTTCTACAGAGTAGTGCTGTGTACACGCCCAGAGCAGCTGTTGGGCACTCTGTCCCGGGTGTGCTTATTGGCCACATGGGGCCATTCTGAAATGGTTATGCTGCCTAGCTTCTAGGATTTGGGGTATGTGGAGCCAGGGAAGGTAGGCAGGGCGTGCTTCACAGCAACGGGCAACAGACATGCCCATTATCCCTACCCCACTCTCCTACACACATACATGTGCGCACATGAAAAAAAGAGAGAAAACAAAGCAGTCAGAATAATTCAGGCTTATACAATCTATTCACTTAAAAAAAACCCCACTCACCTCTTCCTCATAATTTCCATTTGTATAGAATGTCCTTTTTTTAAAACAAAATGGTGTGTCCCATGCATGATGCTATGAAGTATTGCTGGAGACAGCATTATTAGATTTAGATAGTTGGCATTAATAAACAGGTTCTTTGAAAGACTAAGCGTGTTTCATGAGGCACAACAATAGAAATGCACATGAAGAAGTGGAGAAGAATAGCAAAAATTAGAAAAAACATATCTTCTGTCTCTGGCTTGAAGTGACTAGAAGTGCAAAAGCAAAACATGTGTACCAGTTACTCATTCCTGGACCCTATCTTTATTTTCCTGGCTTGGAAAACTATTCAGCTAGATTTTCCCTCTCTCTAAAATACAACGGTTTCTGGGAACCTGGCATGGTGTTGCTGGAATGGTTGCATGGGCATTTTCTTTAATTTGCCTCTGTAGTCATAGCAAAGTCATATCGATTGGATGCTTAAGGAGACTATGACAAAAAGAAACTGGAAGTAAGAGATAGAGATGATCATAAGAATTGGAAGAGGAGTATGAGGGTAGGCAGGGCCTGTAGGCTCCCACTGGGGTGCCTGCACCCCATCTCAGGATACAGATATAGAGGTGATGGAATCCCTTTCCTGATTCACCTTTCAGAATTAAGAAATAGCTCAAGAATATAATGGAAAATCCATGAACATGTGGTGTTGTTATGAGCACCTATGTTGGTGATTAGAGTTGATACTGTTCCTTCAAAGTCTCTTTGTCATGCTGAGCTGGCCGCTTGGGGTTCCTAGAGATCCTTTTGGAGTGCTCTTCTGAACAAGCCTATCTGTGCTTCAGGTATTCATCCGGGGCTAGTAGTGTTCAGACAGTGGCAGGTAGACCTTGTTTCACCTGGCTTGGGAACCATATAATCTGGGATAGGCAATTGTGTTTCCCTAAGAAATGTCCTGTCAAAGCTACTGCAAGTTCCTGTCATCTTTACATTCTGGTTGGTTGCAAAAACAGCTTTGTAATCTCAAGAATAGTATACCCCACACACTAGTAAAACTTCCCCAAGTTCAAACGGTTGGTGTATTTTGTTTTCATTCCACTTTCATACCATTTTACAACACCAGCTATACATCTTCATAAAAGAAAATATCCTTCCTGTCAACTTTCAGTCCCTTTGATTGATTGGTACCTTGCAACCGTCATATCTGTCATATGCATCAAAGCCTCCCACCCCTGTGTTTTGTTATATCTAGTGCCATAAGCAAGTTTATACCCTTTTCAAAGTATAAAAACCTGTTTTAAAAGTATTTTTCTGTATGAATTAAATAAACCTGTTTTGCAATTTTTAATCAATTAGGTTCTCTCTGTAGCCTTGTCTGGGCTTGAACATTTTAATTTGCTCAGTGTAAAGTCCTCTTTACACAGGTTTATTGTTGCTCGATTGTAAAGTTGTTCAGTGAAACATAGTTCTTCCACTTCTTTGGCCACTGGAGCCCTGTGTCATACAGAGGGGTTTGGCAGAAATTGAGCCAATGTTACTGGGGTGTTGGAGGGCATGGGGCCTATGCTGGTTGGTGCAATGGAAATGCACCACGTGGTGTGGTACAGTGGAGACCTCTCGGCCAATCTGTGACGCTCCCTCAGGATAGGGTTATGGGGAGTTGAACTTGCATTGGTAAACCTGAGTGCAGAGACCTAGAACTCCTAAGCATTTCTATAATGCCATGTTATTCTGTGTATGCATGGGGTGGTATGTTACAGAATTAACTGTTTTTACATCCACAGCTAATGCTTCCTCTACTGTTGCTTCTTAAGCTCTGCTTGCCCCATAACCACATCTATGAGGTGAACCTTCTGATTCCTTAAAATGTACATTACAAGAAAGATGGCACTTATGGGCTTCCACACACGTGCAGGGAGCCTGCTCCGATGCACTGTAATTGCAGCACATTGGAGCAGACTTGATTAATTGAATGTGCTGGAGTGTGGAAATTACCGCACTCCAGCAGTCTCCAGCACTGTGTATCAGCATCCACACACCAGAAAATGGTGGCAGGGTACTTTAAAGCTCGTTCAACAAGTTTTAGTTCAAAGCACCCCGCCACCATTTTTCAGTGTGGGGATGCTGATGTGCATAATGCTCCGGAGACTTTTAATTAGCATGGCTCTCAAGCTGCACTAATTAAAGCACCTCCCCACACCTCCTGGAGCACTTGTATAAACACCCTATGCAACAAGCCTTGTCCTCTGTACTTTTCAGACATTTCCCTGGTAATGATGGTAAGATTATGAAACTAATAGGAACAGAGATTTATCCTCTGAGCCAAGACATGTGTTCGTGGTATTTAGGGGAGGGGGGTGCACACATGCACATGTATACATGCACATAGGGTCAAGGGAAATGGGAGGGATGAAGATTTTCTCTGTTAAAAGTAGATGAGAGAGATACTTGTGCTTTGTCCCTGCCAGGGCTGGGATAGAAGAGGATTGATATTGTCACTGAAATTACTTTCAGCACGATTCAGCTAATACTCCCTACCACGTGACACTGGAGTGTGAACACTGAATCACACGAGTGTTGATGGGGAGATCCTAATACCCGAGGGATGCCTGCAGGTGCAGGTTTTGACAGGACTGTCTAAAGCAGGCCTGGTTGCCAAAACATCTCTTTAAACAGAAAAGCATAAGTTGTTATTTCTGTGCATTGGGTTTCTGGCTGTCTTTACAGTTTGCAAGTGATGGAGAATGAAAAAGGATTGCTGTTCTGGTTGATGAGTGTTTCTTGTGCTTTTGCAAGCCTCCATTATATCCTCTGTCTTCAGGGATTTAGGAGAATTAATTGAGCCTGGTGTACAGTGTTAGTATATAACTCCACATTTGTTTGCTCGTACATCAGAATTGCACTACCAGTGACAGGTGAAGGGCAATTAATTTCTCTTGTATAAAGAGCAAAGAGGAGTTGATGAAGTGTGAAGGGGAAGCTCTGTTAGATCACTGGATCAGGAATGCAGGCAGTTCCATATTAACAAGCTGGCCCCTGTTCCCAGGGGAATGTGGGGCTGTGCTTCAAGCAGTTTAGGAGGCACAGCAAAAACCTAAGCAAGATTTGTCTCAGGTAGGCATTCCAGGACTGTAGCCTGCTGTTCATTAGGGCAGACTTGTTTTCAGTGTTTGTGAACGGCGACTCTTATTCAGAACTAAAGTTGCTTTCAGCTTCCACTTGAGCAAATGAATTTGATACAGATCTGACCTGCAGAACAGCTCCAAATTTTGCACATTTAACTGGGGGACTTTAGATCCGGTCTGCATTGGTGTCTGGGTGGGGAAGCAGCAGCTAGGAAACTTGGAACTGGGTTTGAATTCTCTTCAAAGTTGATAGTCATGGATGTGTGACTTGGTTTGGGACTGGCTGTGTGTGCAGATGGAATTACAGATTACTAGTGCATCAGGGGAAGAGATTTCTTCACCCTTTACTATCTTATTCATGGTCCCATCTTCATCACATCCTAGCAGCCTGTTGGTGTTTGTTCCCCTGGCATTCTGGCTCATCCTTGTCCTTGTGGTGGTGATGTCTGTTTTGAAAGAAACATGAAATGGTCAACTCCAGCTGACTACTGAATCTGTCCTTTCATGTGGAATTTGAATTTAATTGCTGTTCCAGTATGGAGAGGGTAGAATATACAGATTCTCAAGAAGTTACTTACTATTAGTGTTAGGACTGTTCTGTGCAAGCCATTTCAGGACAGTGCCTTTGTCAAGCACCTTTATTACCCAAATCTGTTATAGTACTGCATGGTTTAGGGACTAGACAATTGCCCAGTGGAATTCTTTGCTGGCTCACTAGTTTGAACCCAAGTGAACTATACTGTGACTAAAAATGCTCCCCCATCTGAAACCCATATGAAATGAATTGATAATTTCATACTAGCTCCCAAAGAGAAAGTGTACATACTGTAAAACCACTGCCCCAGCCGACCACTGTAGCTGGCAGGCAAAGGATTTTGTGGACCTTGGAGCCTAAGTCTTCTCTCTTTGGAGAGCAGGATTAGGGTTGAGGTATATCATTGGGACAGTGAGATGAATCCTTGATCGGTGTGCTGTTGTATGCATTATATTCTTTGGCTTCTGAGGGTAAGTCATACAGAGCATCAGTCCCTTCCTACAGCAGACTAGCCGGGGGGTGGGTGGGTGGGTGGGTGGGTGTGTGTGTGTGTGTGTGTGTGTGTGTGTGTGAAATGAATACTTGTAGACTGCTACCCTAATTACAGTCTTACTCCAGAGTCTCCACATAGACATTAATGTTGACTTGTACACTTCGTGGCAAAGGTGCTTATTTCATTGCATAAGCATTCCATTCAATTGTCTGTCTCCTTGTGGTAAAATAAATATTTTAATTTGTGGAATATTGGATTTTGGCAGCACGGAAAAAGCAACATGTGTAGTTGGTGCATTTACCTGCATTATATCATTCTCTTGCTTTTTCAAGGAGAATGACACTAGTTTCCCTGGCTGCTTATTTAAGAAGACTTTGCCATTAAAACCCTAGAGGGTGGGGGAGAAACATAAAAAATTAAATCACTTAATCTGTTAGAAATTGAACTCTGTAAAGACTTGCATAAACAAAGTTATTCATTTAAGGCATTCCTATGGACTTCAGGCTACTCAATTTGTTTGCAAGAGTACATCTTGAGTTCAGAAGTACAGCTATCAAAGTGTCAGCATTGTAAAAAAATGGGAAGACAAAATTTTAAAAGTATAGGTTTTAAAAAGCTCTATCATGATCACCCTCTCATAACAAAGTAATTTTAAAGAAACATTGTAATACTTTGGGATCCATGACTACTTAGTAGAATATTAAAAGGTACTCCCAGAGAGAAGCATTCGTGACTTGCTAAAACTTGCTGTTACATTTTGAAGCCCCTTTGTTAGTGGAAGGAGACTCTTTGTGTTTCTAGTTGGACAGAAAAGCAGGGTACTACTACAGGCTTATGTTGCTTGCAGTATAAATGCTTTGATCGAAGGTGCAAATAACTGGATTGTGAAGTAAGAGATGTAATGTATAATGTAAAAAAGGTGACATATTGAGAAGTAAAGGTTTTGTTTAGAACTGGAATATCCAACAAAATCTCTGATTCGCACAACATCTTCAGTGTTACAGGCAGTATGTGCCACATATTAAGGAAAACTAGGTAAAACTGTTAGAAATGCCAAGGAATTTGAGCATATTTATTGGGACTGATTTTGTTTTCTGCTAGATGTTTCACTAATAGGAACCATAAACCCAGGTGTTCTGGGCTCAGAGGGGCTCATGAAAACTTTTAAAAAATGATCTAAAGTAGGCTTTTTAGAGATTAAATGTCATGGTATTGAAGTCTTTTTTTTGTCTGAAGTCAGTCCCGGTGTCTCTGCTGAAGGACCTCCCAGAAGCAAACCCAGACAGTGGAGCATCTTTGCTATCTGCCTTTTTCTTGTGAGTGGGGGCAGGGGGAAACACCAAAATGCACCAGAAAACCTCAAAGAGTAGAATTATGAACTATAAATTGAAACTTGTTCTGTTCACCCAAACTTTGATCCTAAGGGCCATTATATAGTTGCAAGTAATTGTACATAATTATTCAAAGCAAAATTAAATGCACATGGCTCTGATGCTTAGTGTCTTCCTTGAATGCTTTAATGGAAACTTCTTGTGGTTGTATTCTGCTAGAGAACTCATTGAGTTGATTGATTCTCTGTCCTATACTGCAAGTTGAGGAAAGAGGTTGGATACTACAGACCGGCATAGTAGATGTAGGGGTATAGCACTTTGGGTGCCCTGCTTGAAAAGCAATGGACTTGGTTCTGTTCTTTTTGATTTAAAGTGGCCCTGTAAATGGTGTCCTCATCAGGTTAAGAAACCCAAGGAGATGATGAGATAGGACAGTGTTTGGCATTGTGGCAGACCTTGTCTGGAATTGGTTAGTTAGGAGGAAAAGAACATTCGGATTGGTGCTTCCTAACTATGTCAACTTCTTATTTTTTTCTCACTGAAAAAATCCTAGCTCATATTAGAGAGTCTTGTCCCCAAAAATCTTGTGTAGCTGAACACATTTCTTGGTATGATATCACTGTTGGCTTCAGCATGTGAGTTACTTTACAGCATAAATGCCAGTATTCAAAACTCCTGAGTGCACAGGATTTGTTCAGCCAGATTTACAAATGAAATCCAGTTCAGGTTCTTGGCGAGAATGGCTTTCCGCATTTATCAAACTGACATGCAAACCAGAGAAGTAAAATCCAACTAAGTACCAGGTGCCATAAAATGCCTTGAAGAACCAAAGTAATTCCAGAGACAAGGGCAGTGCTAGTCTCTCCCTTCCCCTCCCCCACAGTCTCACTTATCCATGTTTTTGAACAAATGTCTGTACAAAGTAATTGGTTCTCCTCTCCGTTCCTTCAGAACTATTTCCATATTTTAAATGGTGACCTGTAACTCAGCCAGTGTAGTATAGAGAGGGTTTGTGGCCACATGGAAAGTCCTTTTAATGCCTAGAATACGTGGCATGTCCAGATGCAGCCTGTGTCTAACTGAAGGAGGACAGAAATGATTGACTGCAGTTTCTCTGGGTGGTGAACTTATCCAATAAGCACTGGATTGTGCATTTTGGTTTGTGACCTCTTTCAGCCCGCTACATTCAGGCAGCACCTCTTTTTCTGCAAAGACCAGAAGTTCCTATTCAGAGACTTTGCCCTTTTCCTTCCCTCACTCTCGATTCTCACCTTACACCTAGAAAACTGGTGGGTCACTATTCTTTCTTTAAATATTGTTGTTATCCTGGCTTTTAATACCAAATTTGTCAATAGGACGCCATCTCTTAAAGGTCAACTCCTTCCCCTCTGCCCTAGAATTTTTGACCCTGAACTGGGTCACCTACTGATCTCCATCCCGTAGTCTTTCTTCCCTATTCCACCATGCTAGCATGGGACTCTTAACAAAGAAATACTATCCCTTGCTTTTGTCAGAATCCAAGAATCTCATGCATGCCTACATTAGTGAGGTTCAGATACACCTCCACACGAGGAAGCTCGTTGTTACCTATGCATGGTATCAATCAGGAAGCTTCACCCTCGCTGCTGATGCAGGGAAAATTCAGATTTCCCCCTTATCCAGTCTTCCTCAAAGGCGAGTGTCCAGGATTCCTGGACACTGCATTCATATTGAAATAATTAATGAGTTTATTGGCAAACACATAGGCAGACAAGGTTCTTTGGGTGAATCTGATATCTTTTATTAGACCAACTAAATAGTTGGAGAACAATTTTTAAGCAAGCTTTCGAGTTCAAAAACCCTTTGTCAGGCTAAGGAAGTTTCAGCAGTTGGTATGTGCTCTTCCTGGATAGAATGAAAAGTAAAAAAGCCAGAGGCTGTGCTGGTATGCATACAAGGCAGGCAGGCAGTGAAAATGTAGATTGAGGAGTCAATGGGTGAGACAGGCTGGGTTGCAGGGAGAGAAGGGGGATGAATAGTGAAGAAGTACCTGGGAAGTCAGCTGTCAGGCAGGTTATAATGTGTCATAAATCCAATGTCTATATTTAGTCCATGGTTTTTAGTGTCCAGGAGGTTGATGAAGTGGAGTTTATAGGCTCGTCTTTAGGAAGCGTTTTGTAAGTTTCCTTTGAGGATCTGGACTGAGAAATCGGAGAGTGGTTTTCTTGTGAGAAATGTGCCCCCACGTTATACAAGAAACCCACAGACCAACATACATATCTGCACAGAGCCAGCAATCACCCTAAACACAGCAAAAAAGCTGTGATATACAGCCAAGCCCTCAGATACCACCAATTTTGCACTGAAGAGAACACCCGGGATTGCCACCTCACCAACAAGGACACTTCTCCCGAGAGAGAGATCACACGTTTGAAAGAGCCACCCGGTTACCACGTGAAGAACTGCTGCAGTACAGAAGAAAACCCCCCACAAATTGTACACCGCTGGTTATGACATATCACCCCTCCCTTGAACCCGTATGGAAAATCCTCAAACCGTTGCAACCCGTACTAGAAAGAGACCCTATTCTTAAAGAGATCTTCCCAGAACCACCCATCCTAGCTTTCAAACAAGCACCGAACCTCGCCAACCTCATTACCAGAAGCAAACTTCCTCAGCCCAAGAACACACCGAATGGATCCAGACCATGCTGTGACAAGAAATGCAAAACCTGCCAACACATCTCCACCACCCTCACAATTACTACACCCCACAACAGAGCCCTCAGCATTCCTGGATCTTACAGCTGCACCTCCAGAAATGTAATATATCTCATCCAATGCACCAAATGCCCAGATGGAAAATACGTAGGAGAGACCAAACAACAACTGCACACCAGAATGAATGCACACTGGAAATCTATCAAAGATAGATTTGCACATTTCTCACAAGAAAATCACTCTCTCTCTCCGATTTCTCAGTCTTGATCCTCAAAGGAAACTTACAAAACACTTCCTAAAGACGAGCCTATAAACTCCACTTCATCAACCTCCTGGACACTAAAAACCATGGACTAAATATAGACATTGGATTTATGACACATTATAACCTGCCTGACAGCTGACTTCCCAGGTACTTCTTCACTATTCATCCCCCTTCTCTCCCTGCAACCCAGCCTGTCTCACCCATTGACTCCTCAATCTACATTTTCACTGCCTGCCTGCCTTGTATGCATACCAGCACAGCCTCTGGCTTTTTTACTTTTCATTCCATCCAGGAAGAGCATACATCAACTGCAGAAACTTCCTTAGCCTGACAAAGGGTTTTTGAACCCGAAAGCTTATTTAAAAATTGTTCTCCAACTAGTTAGTTGGTGTAATAAAAGATATCAGATTCACCCAAAGAACCTTGTCTGCCTGTGTCCTTAGACCAACACAGGTACAACCCCCCTTAGCAAAAATATGGCATTTTTTTCCAACTCTACTCCCCAGAGGAGAATGTGGATTTTCTTCAAGTTCTTTTCTGTTTTGCCCTTTATCTACCTTTTATAAATTAGATAAACCTCTTGGCTCTTGCCAAGGGATCAGGGAAAGCTCCTTCCCTTGACATGTTTGGAGTATGAGGATAAAATTGGTGGCTGCCATTAAGATCCTGCAAGAAAGATACTGATTGGGCAAAGTCCAAGGGCAAATACCTGCCCATGTGGAACATAACAGTGGCCAATAAGTCATTTATGGACAATAAGTTATTCTCACTAATGAGAGGCTCTTTTGGCAAAGAATGTTGCAAGCGTGCATTTGAATAATAACTTCCTTGACCCTCAGGCTGCTAAGTTGTCTCTGTGGCTTTCAAAGTAATGAAGCTGGGGTAATAGCAACAGTTAGAGAATCTGTGCTTTCCATAGCTAAAGCTGCAAAACAAATCCCTATATTAACTTCTCTGTTCTGAAGCATTCACCTCTTGGTCTGAAATTTCCTGTGTGTGGTTGCTGCCAAAAGAAGATTTATTTTAAGTTTCAGTGAAAAGATATAGCCATTTTCAATTAGAGGAAAGTGAAAATAAACACTTTCCCTTTTATTAAAGCAGCTCTTGTAACTTTAAGCAGTCATGCAGCCAAAGCAGTAGAGGTATGAAAGTTGAAATTGGCCTAGAAATGGCTATCATTGCAAATCAGGACGCACCCTTATTTCAGAGGAAATTGGTTTGCATTTGACTAGGTTATCATAATTTTATTAATTTTGCTCAGTGCAACCTAAGTAACAATGTGGTATGCATGAGCACTTTACTTAGCTGCACTTTCATCTCCCTGCATTTCATTATAGTTTAAACTGGCTGCATGAAATAAAGTAAACTAGTTTCATTTAATAGGGCCTTTCAAAAAAAATTTTTACAAGATTTTCTCATAGCAAAATGTCCACCTGTCAAAATCCTAAACCTTTTGCGGAAATTATGTCAATTTTGACAGAATTTTCATCGAGTTGTTTTCTTGGGCCCATAGTGACATTTCAGGTTGGGGAAGGGTTTTAAAGAAAGGTGGGAGACCCACTCCACAATAGCTACTCACTTAGTATTATGGGCTTTCACCTAGGATGTGGTTGACCCAAATTCCAAATAAATGTCTTAATCACACACTGTATTATTGGCTAGCATGCTTGTATGTATACATGTCTCCATTTTATCTCTGGCACAGTGAATACATACTTAAATGCTTTATAATATCTGGTTAGAGCAGACTGGGGATTTGAACCTGGGTTGACATCCCAGGTAAGGGCCCCAATCATTGGTTTATTGGCTTTTTTGTGTTTCTCTAAGGATGTTAAAAGGGCTTGGTTTTACCCTGTTGTAAAATGAAACCAAATGCCAAAAGCTCAACATTTTTCACCAAATTGTTTTTCTGGCTAGCCCTACTCTTTAAGCTAGTGTGGCCTTTTTGGTCCCTGTAGTTGTCCAGGGCCTTCATTGTCTTACTCTGCCTGCCTTTCTGCTGGAGCCTTTCTTGGGCACTTCTGCTGTACCTGAGTTTTACGGTGGGTGTGGTAGCATAAAGCACACTGTCTAGTTGTATGAGAGGTGTAATGGCATCTAGCCAGAAATTTCCATGTTAAAGAATTTTTCACACACCATTCTAACTAATGTCTACCTCTTAGAGTCATTGTAAAAATGATGTCCTCTCTTGAAATACTGCACTATTCTTTTATTGAGAAAAACTGATTTATTGTCTTCTTAATGAATGTTTTATCCCAGATAAATGGAAATATCTCATGAAAGCTGAACTGGAATGTTTTTTAACATAGTTTGGGGTTTTTCTTGGACCCTCGGAAGTACTTTACACATGTCAAACAATGATCAGACTGCAAGCATTTCTGCGGCTTGCTGTGTCCATTCCTCCACAGAATTGGAGCCTCCATTCCTGCAGGATCTAGCAGGGGGCCAGGTGCTCTGGGCTGCAATAGTACTTTTGTTTGGGGACAAGTGTTTGGCTTTTACTGTTGTCAGCTGTGTTGGTGGTTTCATCTAAGGGCGAGAAATACAAACTCATAAAAATGTAGACATGGTGTCGGTTTCCTGTGCAATACTATAGCCTGGGATTTCTTTTTTCTTTTTTTTTAATTTGCACTTGTGCCTCAGGCTTTATGAAATAGGGGTGGATTAGTGTAGTTTTCTTTCCCTGGAAAGAACAGCTTGTGAAGTGCATTCTTGTCACTGTTACTGTTTTCTCCCCATCATGTTGTGTGACTGTAGAATAGATTATACAGATTGCCACAGGATGGTTTTCATCTCTTTGGTCGTGAGAACAGCTTCCAAAGCAAGATAAAAGTGCATCTGCTGACATTGTTTCCCTTGCAGTGTCTGAGAGCCTTGATTGATTGATTGATTGATTGATTGATTGATTGATTGATAGGGGCCTACTGAAATTGCAGTTTCTGTGAAATTGCAAAATCTGCAGAGGAGGGGAGTGCTGCTGCCATAAAGTGGGGCCCAAGATGACTGCGGCCTTGCCCCTCACTGCTGATTGGCTGAGACGGCTGCCTGTTGTGCAGCTCCGCCCCTCTCCAATCAGTGGTGGTGAGGGGCAGGGTCGCATGATGGTCAGCCCTCACAACCAGTCAGCAGCAAGGGACAGGGCTACTAGAGCCCCTCGGCCAATCAGGCCTGGTGGGCAGGGGGGCCTGCTACAGTAAGCCCACAAAAATGGTGGCTAGCCCCTCTCTGTCCACAAAATCGGTCACTGCCTCCTCAATTTGTGTAGCCCCCTATGTATTTATTTATTCATTAGATTTATCTGTGCTGCCTCTCTAAGAAGGCTCAGGGGCAGCGTACAGAATAAAATAAAGCTCCCCCCAAGATATGAAGCAGCAGACTCCTCCGGCTGTGCCTCAGAACTTTAAAATGCTCCCCTACTCCTGCTTCCCTCTTGTCAGCCAGGACCAGGTGCTCCAACTCTGCTTCTCAACCCTCCTAGCACCCATTCATTTCTAGGGCTAGAAAACCTCTACCTATTCCCCTCTCCCATTCAAAATTTCCCACTCTCACTTCCCTACTTCTCACCCAGAGCGCCCACTTTGCCCTTTCTTCCATTTCCCCTTCAGTCCCCAACTCCTTCTTTCCACAAAGGGATTATGAATGTGTTTTCCCCCACCTCCACCCTGCCCAACTCCAAATCTATTTATTTGTATTTTTGTCTGTAGGAGCCTTGTCAGGCAATAGCATCCCATTGTGCAGGACACTGTACAAACACTGAACAAAAAGCCTCTGCCTTAAAAGATCGCTTGTTCTACAGGTATTGAGGGCTAGATTTATACCAGTACATTAGCTACCTAAACAGATTAGACTTTAGGTGCCTAAAATTGCAAATACCAAACCCACTGCAGCAGCTGCAAAACTCATTAAGCATCTAAATGCACTTGGTGCCTAAATTATGAACTCCTAAGTTCTCTCCATGCCTAAACTTAAGGTATCGGAAAATGTAACTTTTGGCAGGAGATGGGTAAGTTGCTGCTCTGGAGCATTCATGGTCTCTCTTGCTGTAACAGTTACATCCGCATAGTCCTTTAGTGCAGGGGTGTCAGACTTGCAACCTGTGGACCCACATCATGTGGCCTGTGGAGCTGGTAGAGGGGCCAGGAATTTGGTGGTAGGACTGCTGCTGAAATCTGGACTATGGAGTCCTGTTGGTAACGCACGACAGTGGCAGGAGGCAAGCAATGGCTGTGTTAACCACTGCCACTCTTCCCACCACCATGTCTGTATTTAACCAGTAAGGATTTTAACTGTCCAGATCCAGCCCCAAGGCCAGGATGAGTTTGACACCCTTGCTGTAGTGAAACAGTTACCTAATTTTGGCTGTGAATGAAACAGGATTTAAGTTGAAATGCTTTTGTTACACTGGTATCGCTACAGACTCATACTATCTTTATATCAGTATGGTTTGATATCATTACAGTTGTTACTTCTGTCTACACATTTACACTTGTGTGCATGGCCAGAATGACCCCAGTCTGTACCAGTTCCTGCTTTATCTGTTCTGTGGTCTAGAATGGAGTTGGGTCTGCATCCAAGTTCCACCTAAGTCCCTAGTAAGAACATTGTCTCTGCCCTATTTCAGGTGTATGTGCTCAGAAAGGGGCAGGAGTTCAGATACACCTCTGTAATTGCTTTTCCTTCCTGGCTAGCTTTCTTTTTAGTGCCCAGATCACTGGATCGCTTCTGGGAGATGCCTGCCTCTTCTCATGCACTGTAGGGATCCAAGATGCCTAACCCAGCTTGTTTGGATCACCCCCCCCCCCCCCCCCCCAGGGTAACATGATTACTTCTGGATATGATGAAGCCTAAAAATCCAGACCTTTATGAGACTGACCTAGATCTGTTCCCTTTCCATTTCCATTCCCTCGCAGTTGAACCAATCAAAGATTGTCCCTGCTATATTCAGCCAGATTATTACTGATACACGGTGCACTTTTCCAACATCATCTATAAAACCATTGTCCAGGGGCTTATTTACAAAAAAAAATGCTCTGACTCACCAGCTGCTTTTTGTGGCCAAGTCGAGCACGTTTGCATGAAAACAGATACTAGATCAATAAAAAGCAGAAGGCTTAAATGCCCGTTTTGGTACTTTCATTCTTTTCAGCAATCTGACCTCTAGCTCCATGAAATGGGTTAAACAAGGGGCCCAGCAGCTGTGCATATATTATAGTATCAGCAGCTGACTTCTAGGCATGAATGCAGTCACTTTTCAGAAAGTCATCCACAGTCTGGTGTCCTCGGAGAATGGGAGAGGCATTCAATATAAAACTTTGTTCCAAATCATTTTTTTTGCATACTTCCTCTTAAACCAAATCTTAGCGTGAGACTTAAATTGACATTGGCTATGGAAAGGCTTCTTGGAGATCTCTGCTACCATATGGATCTCCAAAACCACATGCAGTTGACTTTGCTACAGTTAACTCTAGGTACAGAATCTCTCACCCTCTAAGCCAGGGTTGGGCAGTTATTTTGGCTGGAGAGCCACTTAACAAATTTTTGGTGAGCTCTTGAGGGGCACACACCCACAATTTTTAGAAGATATCATTTTAACAAATTAGAAATAACAAAACATTATATACTAGAAATCAAATATCTACTGTAACGTATTTTAATTTTATTTCAAAAAATAATTTTTGTCCTGATTTGGGGTTTTTTTGAGTAGTGTATATAGAGGCAATTTCACAATAGCTCAAAATAAATTCTTACTCTTGTATATTGTGTGGGGGGGTATGGTGTATGTGTGGGGAGGTGGGTGCACATGTGTGGGGGGAGTGTAGTTGGTGGCAATGTCTTTTGGTGGCAGCGTCTTTTGCTGCATATTGAGGAAACATGTTTGTGTTTATATATCTGTTTTGTCAGTTGTATTACCTTGAAGATGCAAGTACAACTTCAGGGGATCACTAAAATTACTTCTCTTCATCCAGCAGTGTCTTAAGGGGTTAGATCACAGATTGCATTACATCTGAGAAGGCAAAGCCTATGGGGAATCCAGAAAACCAATCCACCAAGAACCTTAAAGCAAGTTGCATGTTGAAGATCAGGCAGAATTCATTTTCCTTTGGTAATACCAACATTTATTGATGGAGTCAAAGAGCAATGTTTCTTCCCAAAAGTGAGAGATTCTATGCTTCATCCTTTATCGTGTAGAGCAACTGTCAGATAGGTATAAAGTTATCCACCCTAAAGAAGTGAATCCAACAGGCCCTTTGTGTGTAAGTACAGCATCCCTTGGTTGTGTTCATGTTCATATTTATATTTATTTTTCCCTTTCAGTTTGCTCAAAAGAGACTCCAGTGGAGCTAATCCCAACCTGAGTGCTGCTTACCGGAACAGACACCTGCTGGAGTTCTCAGCTAGCCAGAAGCTTGACACAGCTCAGAAAACTCCTGACATCATCATTGCTAAGAGCAGTGATAGGTAGGCTCAGTATCTTTAACTTTTAATAATACCAGACAGCTCTGGTATTTCAAGCTTTTCTCTTTTGCCTTCCAATTCCTTGCACTTTATGGGGCAGAGTTAGCTCTTTTAGGGAGCTAACCTTAAAACCAGAGTACCTGGAATGCTTGATTCCTTCGGTAATTTGGTTTCAGGATGCATTTGGCAAGGTCCGATACCCTGGTAACTGAGAGTGTTTGAGCACTGAAGTAGATTACCTAAAGATGTTGTGGAATCTCCATCATCAGAAGTCTTTAAGCTCAGGTTAAACAAACACTTGGTCTGGGATGGTTAACAAGGATGTCCTGCCTTGAGCAGCGGGTGGAGTAGATGAGCCCTTGTGGTGCCTTCCAGTCTTGTTTGTCTTTGATTTTTATAATAGGAATTTAAAAAAAAATCATACGCTTGACTGGGTTGTGGGAACTTAGTCTGCCTCAATTATTTAGACTTAATCATACTTATATGGGTGTATTGGAGGGGCCTTCACAAATGTGGATCCCACCTACTGTACACAGTGTTTCTAATTCATTTTGTCATTGGAGTTAGGATAATTGGTGGGTTTTCTTATTGGACTCCTAGAAGGAAAAGGTTTGATGAGAATTTCAGCTTTCTTTTATAAACAGGAAGCTTCTTACCCTCCTGGTTGCAGAGTAGAGCCTAGTATAGGATGTTCTTGCTTCATAAAGACACAGAAACTCAAAGGAAAGGAAAAGATCTCCACTTTGTCTTAAGTTTTTAATAATATTCTCACAGTTTTTGCATACTTAAAGTTGGCCATGCTGCCTTCACCTACCTCTCAGCTTCAAATGCTGGGAAACAGCCCTTTTTGTCTCAAGGGTCTATTTGCACTGCAGCGGTTCGAATGCACATATTTGAGTGGACTGAACTTTACAAGACCTCCGCATTTAAAGATCTCTCCCATTTCTGAGCTGAGGTTTGATATTGAGAATAAACTAGTTTACTGCATGTCTTGGCACTCTGGAGTTCAGAGAGATCCAGGCTCTGTCAGACTATCTGTTATATCAGCATCTTAGCAGCAGCCTGGGAGCCCATCTTGATATGCGTGAAGGTGGTTACTAGAGGTGCACCAATACATCGGTCCAATATCGGATTGGGACTGATATAAAGAAAATTGACTGTATCAGAAATCAGCCTGATGTTGCTGATAATTTGGCCAATAAATGCCCGCGCATGCATGCAGCCACAGCACTCTGGCAGCAAGGAGCACAGCCCAGCAGCTTAGAGAGCTGCAGGTGGCTGGTAAGTCGGTTGCAGTAGAAGGGCGTGGGGGTGGGACAAATCAACGCTTCCATGGTAAGGGAGGGAATGGGCCTGGGGCAGGGGCTGGGGCAGACGCTGCCCAGCCAGGGTGGGACACGGGACGGAGCCACAGCTCGTCTGGGGTGGGGTGGGTGAGGTGGCTCCGGCAGGGCAGCCCCAGCCCCACTCCCTCCCTCACTGTTGGGGGTGTTTATCTGCCCCTTCCCTCCCCCTCCCCTTCCACCACAACAGACTTACCAGCTGGACACAGCTGTATTAGAAATCGGATCAGCATCAGCCAATATGCCTTTAAAAATTGGCTATTGGTATGGGCCCCCAAAATCTCTATCAGTGAGCCCCTAGTGGTTACTAGGGGTGTGCAAAGCGGGCAGTATTCGATTTGAATTCAGCCCAGTTCGGGGGACAGTGTTTCGATTCGCTGATTCTGATCACTGTCCCGATTCGATTCGGCCGAATCTGAAGATTCAGTTCTGATTCGGAGAATCAGTGATTTGGCCATAGGCACAGCCTTTCCTACGTACCTCAAGGTACCAGGCACAGCTCGTAAATGCTGAGATGGTGGGGCAGATGGAGCGTCCCACAAGAGCGCGGCGGGGTCCCCTGCGTGCTGGGCAGTGGAAGTTCCAGTCCACTTTTGGGTCCACCACCCAGTGTGTGGGGGACCCTCTCACACTCCCATGGGATGCTCCATTCACTCCGCCATCTCAGTGTACATGAGCCACACCTGGTACTGTGAGGTACATAGAAAAAACATATAAGTGTCTATGGCCAGATCATCAAATCTCTCTAAATCGAATTGGAGGCTTCCAATTCGATTCAGAGAGATTAATGGGTCTCCTGATTCAGTTTGGATTCGGCGATTCAGCCTCCAAATCTCCTCCAAATCAAATCGGCAATCAAAGCTTCACACAGCCCTAGTAGTTACTTGGTTAACACTTGAAACTATGCTATGTGTCTGCTTTAAACATCACCAGAAAAGAAAGTAGGCTTTTACATGTTTGGCCCCCTGAAATATGATAGGTGCTCTGCATTTGTCTAGAGGGCAGCAATGAACCCACCTATGTTTCAGGTAGATGCGAAACATATTCTGCCTTGTTTTTTCTTGCAATGTATATTCATCACTAGTTTCTCCTGGCATAAATCTGTGCTGTTTCAAATATTTTTCTTACACTAATGAAGTCATCTAATATAAATCTACAGTATGGTTGCGAATGACATGAATCTCTGGGACTAGAGGGCACTTTTATTTAAATGAGATGTTCTTGAGCTATCGAGCTGATGTCCTTTTAAAGGGTGGGTGTGATCAAAGCAGTAATTCTGATATAAAAGTTCTTTAGTGTTCTGTATTTTCTTTTTACTCATAACTTTCAGAACAAAATGAACTACACCCCCCCAGTCAAAAAGAAAAACCCAAACTGCTCACCATTTCAGCTTGATACTTGCAAAATATGCTCCATGGATTCTCCTTTAAATATTGCCAAAAAAGAAAATAGCAAAGTTCCAGACTGTCTTGCATTCTGTTAACATACAAAGGAACACAGGATTTTCCAAAACAAATTGGACGATCGGCCTTATTGAACTTGATATTTTGTTTCCATTAGTGACCAGTGCTTAATTCCTCAGTGGAATGCACTTAGCCAATCATACCATGCTAAGCTTTACATAGGAGGGTGAATGGGGAGATAGTATGTATATGTGCGCGCTCTGTCCTTGACCTTCTGCAGATAATCATCTGACATTATAAAGCTATCCAATCAACCTCTTTCTTCCTCTTAGTTTTCCTACTTATTAATGTTAATGATTTCCAAATTTTCCAGCCCTTCTATGATACTTGTTTTCTCAGGAGCTCAAGATAAGGTCAGTACAGTTCAAGACATTAACAAAGGAAAGGACTGGATCCTAAGCTTGGTGTGCAGGGCACTTAGTAAGAAACCTCTCAATCCATTCCTGTGCTTTTATATATGCCTGTGATCTATATTAGTGCACGCCAGGAGAGTATGGTTATGATCTGGTCCAGTGCCTCCTGCCAGCAATTCCCAATGAATACTTTTTGTATTATCCATTAATATTTTTATGGGTCATTTGCAGAGGTTTACTCAATTGACATAGTCACTTTAAGGCTTTATAGATCTCCAGCAGGCAGTGCATGAGTGTACATTTAATTGCCTCCAGATTGGAGCTTGGCTGAATTCAGCTCATGGGTTTTTCCCCTCCCTCACAGGATTTGTCCTATCAGATCTTTCTTTTCCAATAGAGTGTTTCTGGCTGGTTGAACAAAGCCAGCCACAGATGTGCAGAAAGCACTAATAGACTTTGCCATATGGAAAGAAGGCAATAAATCAGGAACATTTTAATGCCTTAGCATTACGTGGCTATGCTAAAGGCTCTGTATCCTATGTGGCACATTTGAGACAGTGAATTATGTGACAAAGGTAATAGAGGCTGGTTCGCTCAGGAAAGCACGCCCCGTCCACCACCTCCCCTTTCCCTCCAGTCACTTTCACCTTATTTCTTGGTAAGCTTGGACCCTTCTGTTGCTTTTTCCTTCTTTCTGGCTGTCCTTAGGTGGAGGATGAGGCAAGATGGGAAGAAAAATAAAGGAAAATATGGGTGAAGGTTTCTTAAAACCCCATAAATTCCATTTGAAAAAGAAGCTTGAGCATTTAGGAGCTGAAGTCTCATAACAACTCAAGAGGACTTAAAGTTCTTTGTTTTATTGGGCTGTTTGTGGGAACAGGGTGGGTTAGATGCCTGACTCCAAGAGAGCATTCGTGGCTGTGAATCCAGAGTGGATTTAGGCACCTGTCTTTCTTGAGAGTCTAAACCTACTCTCTCTTCAGTATTTCCTCCTGGGTAGTTCAGGGTGCTCCCCACTCAGAACACTAGCTTCTGGGAGTCCTATGCACATACCTCTGACTCTTCTGTGTTGTATGACAGGGCTGTCCAACTGGTGGCTGCAGGCCATATGTAGCCCCTAGGCTCCTGGTCCCAGTGCTGCTGTCACCATTGTTCTCCTGCTGCTGGAGTTACCAGGCTCCTCCCTCCCTCTTCTGGCTTCCACTTCCTGCACCTGGAGACCCAGTTGCATGACCCATAGGAGTGAGGGAATCCACAACTGCGGATCCTCAAGGGGACCCCATACAGCATGGGGACACCAGTGCCGCATAGCAGGGCTTTCCCTTGGTACAGGAAGAGGAGTCCACACAGCATGGTGCAGTGTGTGGCCTATATGGCATGCAGCCTGTGGCCAGAAAACCTATGGCTCTCAGTCGCTCAGAATTTAGACAACCCTGTTGTATTGGAAGGCTGGGTGCCTACCTCAGGGCTGTGGATTTCACTGAGCTGTAAGGTACTCATGTTATTTCTCACAATGCTGAGTGCTGCAATGTCTAAATCTTTTTTTGGGTGTAACCCATAAATATTTATGACTTTTTTTTTTTTTTTTTTTTTACTCAAGGATTAGAACAAAAAGCTTGGGTGATCAGGAGATACCGGCCTGAAACAAAGCACCAAGGCAGAACTTCCCTTGTGCTTATGGGCCTCCTCCACAGTCTTCCTCTAGGAAGGCACCAGGATTTCGAAGGCCATGGGAGGTCTCTGACAAGGTGTTCTACATGGACAGCCTTCTCTGCTACCCCACATTTGAGAGAAACAGCCTGGTTGCTCTTATGCCTCCCCTTCAGGAAGCCTGAGAGAAAAAACTTCAGTGGTTCCTTAGGGTCCCTGGAAACAGAGGTCTGGTTCCCTCTTCTCACTCCTTTTATGGTTGGGATTCCAGTTGGAATGATTGGCGGAATGGCTTACTTCCTGTGTTCTGTGCTTGGGACCACCCCTGGCAAGCACATCCTGCCCACTTGCTCCCATGCTACATGCCAAATCCTGGGCATGAAGCAGTGTAGCTTAAAGTGGCTCTGGTCACCTGCCACACACAAGTGCAATCCAGACCAAGAGCCCAAAATTCGTATCGGGGTGGGAGAGCATGTTCCAGGCCAGTCTAAGCTGCCTATACTTAGTAGCCTAATGAGTGGTGGGCAACCAGGGCACCAGCATACATGCTGCCACAGCTGTCATGGCCAATGCTGCCAGCCCAGCTGCCACAGCCACTGCTGCTGGCCTGGCCACTACTGCCTAGGATACAGATCCTGGATGTTATTACACCTTTGCGTATTACGTTTCCTTTCTTTGATGAGGAAACCCTCCAGCACAGAGCAGAAAGGGGGATGGGCATGGTGTAATTCTTAGTAATGGACCCAGCATGGCACAGAGGCATTTCAGACAGGCCTTAGGGTTTCCTTTTCCTCTTTGTCCAAAGCCTTTTTATATCTGTGGGCTTTATCTCCCCTTCCAGGCTCCCCTTCTCCTATTTGGAAGAGTTATTTATGTCATGTGTAGCAGATTCTGCTGCAGCCCCTCTCCCAGCTTTTAATAGCTAAACATCTGTGCTTGTAAGGAATTAGGGAAATCTGGGTTCTGTCCCCATATATGAACTGTGACTGGTGCTCAGAACAACCATCACCATGGAAATAGAATCATAGATAGTTAGGGTTGGAACCTTCAGGAGGTCATCTAGTCCAGCCCCCTGCTGAAAGCAGGACCATCCCCAGCTGGATCATCCTAGCCAAAGCTTTGTCTAGCCAGGTTTTGAAAACCTCCAAAGATGGAGCTTCTACCACCTCTCTGGGTAACCTGTTCCAGTGTTTTACTACCCTCCGAATGTGAAAGTTCTTCCTAATATCTAACCCAGGGGCAGGCAAAATATGGCCCGCAAGCCTGGTAGGCTGGATGCAGCCATTCTGTCCAGCCCAAGGGGCCCCTAAAAAATTTAGAAAATTATTATTTATCTGGCCCAGCAGCCTGTCAAAGCTGACAAGAGCCAGGGGCAGTAGGACCCATGAGCCCCAGCAGGACTAAACAGCCCAGCCCCACCCACCCCCAGTCATTTCACTCCCTTCCTGCCCCGGCCCTGCTCCAGCACCAGCACCACATGGCTGCCAGCTGCATCGCCAAACTGAGGAGCATGGGGCTGCATTGGTGCATGTGCATGTGTGTGCATGTATATATGCAGGCAGGGACAATGTGTGTTGGGGGGGGCAAGCAGGGACTGTGTGTGTGTGTGTGTGTGTGTGTGTGTTCATAGGCTGAGTCCCACGCGCATACCCCACCATACACATGTACCCACACCCCCCTCGCACTGCCATACACGCAGACCCCCACACATCCCCTCACATCCCAGGCACGCAGACCCCCACAAACCTCATACCCACCCACACCCCGCATATCCACACACACACACCCACATGCTGTCTCACCCCGCATACCCACACACCCACAACATACAAGAGTAAGACTTCATTTTAAGGTATTGTGCAGTCATCTCTATATACACTACACAAACGCATGTAAATCAGGTCAAAACTATTTTTTGATACCAAGTTAATGAATGCTGTAGATGTTCGCTTTTTAGAATATAATTTGGTATTTTTCTGGTTCTGAAATGGCAAAACCTCTTGCTGAAAGGAGTACTTCTGGGGGCAAAGGGTGGGGGGGCGGATTTCTGGTGGCAAAGGTCAGGAGGTAGGGGGCAGGACTTCCGGTTACAAGATGGCAACCGGGGGCAGGGCTACCAATGTGGCCCTCGACAGCCTGTCAAAACTTGATAAGCGACCCTCCACCCAAAATAATTGCTCGTCCCTATCTAACCTAAGCTTCCCTTGTTGCAACTTGAGACCATTGCTCCTTGTTCTGTCATCCGCCACCATTGAGAACAGTTCAGTTCCATCCTCTTTGGAACCCCCCCTCTGGCAGTCGAAGGCTGCTATTAAATCCCTCCCAGTGTTCTCTTCTCTAAACTAAATAAGCCCAGTTCCCTCAGCCTCTCCTCAGAAGTCATGCCCCCAGCCCCCTCACCATTTTTGTTGCCCTCCAGTGGACTTTCTCCAATTTGTCCACATCCTTTCTGTAGTGGGGGGCCCAAAACTGAACACAGTACTCCAGGTGTGGCCTCACCAGCGCTGAATAGAGGGGAATAATCATTTCCCTTGACCTACTGGCAACACACCCACCAAAATACAGCCCAGTATGCCATTAGCCTTCTTGGCAACAAAGGCACACTGCTGGCTCATAATCAACTTATTGTGCATTGTAACCCCCAGGTTCTTTTCTGTAGAGCTGCTGCCCAGCCAGTCAGTCCCCAGCCTGTACTGGTGCGTGGGTTCGTTAGGCTTCAGAAAGCCTAACGAAGCCAGCGCTTCGATCCGGACATGCCGCTTTGGATGCTGAAGCGTCCAAAGCTTCTCCGGATCCAAAGCAAGGTCCAAAGCCTCGCACAGCCCTACTATATAGCTAAGCCTGGGGACTTCAACTGGGGTGTGCCAGTTCTCCTGCTAGGAACAAAGCAAGAGGTTCCTGCCTAAAGGGTGTTGCCCCTCTACTCAGAGTCAGACTGATCACTATATTTGGGGTCAGGAAGGAATTTTATCCCATGATCAGATTGGTATAGACTGTGGGGGTTTTTACCTTCCTCTGTAGCAAGGTTATGGCCCTCTACCAGGTATTTCTGGAGCATATATTGACAGTATGTTATAGAAACAGATCATTGGCTGCTGTGGTTGCCCTGCTTTACCTGTGGCATGTTAGGGTGGTAGGTTTATGTTGTGTCAGGGTTGAGGGTAGTCTTATGTAGAATTTAGATTATGGTTGTATGGGATGATCCTGCCCCAGGCAGGGGGTTGGACTAGATGACCTCTGGAGGTCCCTTCCAGCCTTACTTCTTATGACTCTTTGTGGATCCCTTGGGGTCTCCCAGTTTTCTTTCAGAAAGTTTAAAGGATTCTTGCACCAGGATGTAAAAATTGGTGTTTAAAGGATTTTTTGCTGATGGCTCAGCCATCTGGCAAGTACCTCTTGAAGGTTTTAAAACTGACCTGAGTACTAGGATTGTGTCTGTTCATTTTACAGATAATTCTGTAGCCAAGGAACTAGGAGATGAGGCTTTCATCCCTAGGTACCTAAAATGTTTAGATCCCTAATGGTTTAGAGTAGACTCTAACTTCTCAACCTGTTTTCTCCAATGCAGTGTGTTAAGTCCTCCAGATATTGGTGATGCAGGCTTTTGAACCACAAGGAAAAATGTTTCTTTGCCAACTTTGAGTCAGAGCAGCTGCTCTGGTTGGCATCTCTTGTATCCAAAGGGTTGTCAAGTTTAACTGGATTATTAACCCTCTGAAAAGTTTCCATGAAAAGATGGTTTTTCATTTGCCCCAGGCATTTGTTCCCGATGCTAATTTGGGCTTTTGTTTTAATTGGTCAATGTAATTACCATTACTCCCCTAATGTGAATGGTTCATGGGCAGAAGATTCATGCTTTGTCAAATTATTGGGTTTAACTTGGAATGCTCTGAAGTTGCAGAGCCAACAGACACTTGTAGGTATATATTGAAGTTCCCAAAAAGGAAAGAGGGTTTACAAGACTAGAGTATGTAAGTGACATTTAGCAAGCACTGAATCTGCCTATGGTATGAAATGGCAGATTCTGTCTCTTCAGAACAAAGGACTAGGCACTCATCCAAAACGTCCCTCTATACTGGGCACAGAAGTCTGAATCTTTGGCTAGGAATTTTGTTCTGTGTTTTTATGTGTTTGCAATCTTATACATTTTGAAATGCATGAAAAAGTATAGTTAGAATATATATGAAAATTAGATGATGCCTTTGGGCCCCTGGCAGTTGGCCATCTTCGTCTGTGGTACAGATTTTGGTCGCTAATTCTTGAACATCTTTCTGCTTACTGTAGTCAGGGCTGTCTCTCCCTATGACTCTATGAAGTGGCAACACCTCAGTGTGTCTGCATCCTGTGCACAGTTCACTAATCCAGCTGCAAGGGTAATATAGCAACAACTGAACCATTGCTTTGGGCGCAAGACCAGTTTGAAATAGTTGCTCTAAAGAGGAGAACATTCCAAATCAGAGAGCTCTACAAACTTAACCTGGATCAAACTGCTCAATTGATGTAGATGATGCAGCAGAAAAATTGCATTCTTTGTTTTGTTTCTGAGCACTACAGATTTTTTTTTCTTAAGGAGCAAATCCAGCCCAAGGAGCTGGGATTGGGTTCCAAGAAACACTGTGGGGGTGGCTAGAGAGGAATCTTCCCCCATCATCAGGTTGTGGAGTAGCTGGGCAAATGATCAGTGATGGTTCTCCTCCATCATTGTAAGGTTGTCTTTCTGACTTCTTCACATGGGGGCAGCATCAACTGAATCTGCTATTCCTGAAAAAGGATCAGGTGCATCCATGGAGGAAGACCAAGACTTGCAGGAGCCAGGAATCACTCTTGTACTTGTATGAAGACTGTATATTATTCTGTAAAACATTCTTTAAAACTCTGAGTCTGTTTTGGGAAGTGTTGATGATCCTGTGAGCCCAGGTAACAATGTGTGATCCCTGTGTTGGTGGCTGCAGAACTTGATGGCAAAAGAATAAAGTATCAGGCTGCTAGATGCCAGTTATTGTTCTCTATTCCAAGGGGAAAATGTGAATGAGTGACAGCAGTGTTCTCTCTCTCTCTCTCAATGAGATATTCACCAACTCAGTAGATTTGAAGAAATTTTTAAGGGGTTTCTTATTGTCTTTTTATTCCAGGTCTGCACGTTCTGTTTCTGATAACAAAGCCCTAATGGTTTTAACGGAAGACCCATTATTATATATTTCTCCACCACCCTGTAAACCACTGATCAACCGGACAGAGTCTCTCAGGTTAGCAAATAACTATTTTTGAGTCTGGGTTCTTAGTTTATGTATATAATTTTTGTGAGAGTTCTTTGCTGCATGAAAACGGTTAATCTGTCAGCCTTTGTGACAGCTGTTCTCTAATTATATCTATGATAGATATACTATGGTCGGTGGCAGCAAAGACTTCCATGTTGTCTTTCCAGTGTGCCACTGACTTTGGAGTTAAAATAGTTATCTAATGTGTTTTTTATCCTGGACTCATCTGCTGAAACTGCTAGTATGAATACCAGCTGATACCACCTGCACTAACGATTTCAGTGGCATGGACACACATCACCTCTGGATGGAGCCCATCAAATTGATTTCACATAAGACAGGCATTAGATGGCAAGCTCAGAATGGTTCCGATGGACATCTGAAGGGAACCCTGTTGGGTATGCTGGCGGCTGAGTTCAAAAAAGGACTGCCAATAATTTTCTGTTATTTGTCTGACAGATTCCTCTCTCAGGCCTAGTCCATACACAGAAGGTGCACCAGTTCAACAAAAAGTTCACTGTACTGTTCAACCAGTGCATTTGTCTGTGGATGCTAGCATCTGTTTAAACATGGAATCCATTTTAGTTTGCATCTGTTAAGTTACAGATGTTGGCTAAACTGTTATGAGACAGGTTGGTTTAAACTGGTGTGTGTGTCAGCTGAAAAGTTGCATGGGTTTAACCAAAAATGTTATCACAACCATGTAGTTAAACTGGTAAAGTTTGTTTGCAATGAAATGGCTATGCTGGAATGTCACATAATATATTCAGTAGTGAGGGAGGGTGGTGGCTGCATTGGATGGTAGGTACCATTTCTGTTGCATTTCCTGGGATGCTCATTTAACATTGCTGCAGCATGAGAGCCATAGAAGAATCTATTGATAACTACCTATCAAGTATAGTCTGTAACCCTAATTACTAGCTAAACAGGGCTTTAAGGGCACCTATTCTGCCTCCTTCATGGACAAGAAGAGGAGTATTTGTGGTTTGTCTTCCAGCTCAGCACTACAAAACCAGGACCTTGGTATCGGACTCTATCATTAATAGTTTAAGAATTCAAGGGTTCAGGTGACAGTCCGTCCAAAGAATCTCCAGATTACATGCACACATGCGTGCACGTTTTCTCCTGGGTCTCCTACTGTTTCTGATAGCAACCCATTTTGGCCAGAAGTTGCCCAGGGCTTTAGACACGTTTAAGGAACTGGAATCCTGGGACTGTCCAGCAGAAAGCTGCTATTGTTTCTCCCTTGGCACTTCAGCAGCCATCTTCCTAGCTTCCTGCTGGTGAGTGCCCACTCTCTGCAGTAGCATCAGCCTACAGTGTTCACCTGCCTTTTGACAGGAGATAACCTGTGAGGCAGCAGCCAAGT
>NW_005841832.1:1604146-1626655 GCF_000455745.1 Alligator sinensis | reverse complement strand
GAAAGGCAAATAACAGGGAGCGAGGTCACCCATACCAAGGGGTCTGTTCCAAGGGGCCATGTAAGGGAATGTTGCCTATGAAAGGAGAGGGAGAAACTGGGGGAAAGCATTTATGTAGAGTGAATTAATAGAGGAGAGAGAAGGAGGCCATTGAAAAGGAAACCTTTATCTGAATGAAAAATTGTTTCTGATTGCCCAGGGGTCTCTGGGTTTTTCTGCATACTGGAGAACTTAGTCGCTTGTTTCTTCTTTTATCTTTTGGTGGTATAAGAAAAACGCTTCCCTATCTTTCCCCAAGCCATAACAAAATCCTTATCGGAGGTTCTTCATTTCTCTGGTGCCCCTTGCCTATCCATTCTGATGCTATCAAATGATGACGCTTTTGTTTATTATCCAGCCTGAATCAATTTGAAGCCAGATAACAGTTCTCTGAACTATTCAGTTTACCGTACATCTGCCTGCGTGGAGATGGCCATCGCTTTTTTTCATGGGTCAAAGCAAATATTTCTTCACTTCCAACAGTGCTTATAAAGGATGTTTAAAGACCTATTGTATCTGAAATATTCAGGCTATCGCCTCTCCCATTCAGCTTCATAATGCAAAGACCTATTTTAACTTGCTATTATCCCTTATGCCTAGCTAGAAAAAATGAAAATGTATGGCTTCTGAAAACATGGATTCATCTTTTTTTCCTTTTGTTCGTTCCCTTTCCTCTTTAAACTTTCACCCAAGTTTATCCTTTTAACTAATAGACTTGCGATTTCAGGTTTCTATTTCCCTAGTAATTTTAAGATTATTATTTAAGCAAAAGAATGTATGGGACCCAGTTTAAATGGAAAAAGATCAATCAGTCCGGTATCTACTCTTTGTAGATATTTAGCTGTCGATTCTCTTTTAACTTTGATCTTGTGACTAAAACTCATGCCTCAATGTTGAAACTAACATGACAAAAAGTTTAAAACCCATGAAACAAAACAGTAATTCAAAAGATCTTTCAAATAAATGTTTTAAATGTTGGCTGAAACCTAAGATGTTCTGTTGCTGTTTTTTAAAGATATGGTTAAATTAATACTTCATTCTACAGGTTAAATCATGAACTTCGAGGATGGGTTCATAGACATGAAGTGGAAAGGACACGTTCTAGACGACTGTCAAAAAACCAGCAGCAAAAAACACAGGTTGTCCAGGTAGGTTGCTTACCACTGTTGATTCAATAACAGGACAAGTTTAATTTCTGGAACCGTGATCAACTCTCATGGAAACTGGGCTGAAAGGAACCTCAGAAAGTTATCTTGTCAGCCCCCCTACTCATGACAGGATCATCTCTGTCTAAACTAGCTGTCAAAAATACAGCCTACAGATGTGTGTCATCTCACCTGTGGGGTTCCCCATGGGTATGAAATTTGGTGGCAAAGTGAGCGGTGGCAGGATTAATAGCCGCAGACCTGCGACACCTGTTCAGCCAAAACTGAATAGTAGAGGGCTTAGGCGAAAAGGACAAAGAGTATTACAAGAGCTGTGAAGGAAACTTCCATTCGTGCTTATATATTAGTTGAGTGTTTTTGTGAATAATAAAATCACCAAAAATAAATTTAAAAGAAAGAGCCAAAGAGCAGTGGTAAGACAGTAAATCTTTTTTTACTTAACATAATACATATGGTTACCTTTATCTACAGTTATCTCATTTACTTTTCTGTACTTGTTATTAGAGGCAGAACTGGCAGTAATGCCTGTAGTTAAGGTTGCCCAACACGTTCCATTATAAGCAGCTATTTTCAAATGCTGGTGATTTTGCCAGACCTTTGAGAAGTCAGGCTGAAATTTTCCATGCTCATTCTGTTTCAGGCAGAATTTTTTTTTCTCATCAAAATTGGTCCAGGTACAGTATTTCTAAAAATGAGCTTAAAAAAACGATGTTTTGCCAGTATGGGGGTGTTGTTGTTATTTCAGACATTTATTTGAAGAATTTTAGCACTTGCATATTTTTGATTAGGAACTTTAAAAATGTGGTACAGCAAAGGTCTTAGGGTAAGGGGAGTGCTTTTGTCTGACTTTGAGGAAATCCTTCTAGACTTGGCATAGTTATAATCTCTAGTCAAAATCTGAAATCTCTATTATCCCATGCTCAGTAAAGCTTTTTAGAGGTTTGTTGCTAAAATCTCAAAAGATTCTAGCTGCAAGGACCATGTTCCCAACCCCTTTCTTAAGAAACATCATGAATGCAGGCTAATGCCTCAGTCTGCTTCTTACAAAGGTTGGCACAGAACTAGAACTTCAGAGGGACTCATCCACCATTTATTGCAGGAAGCTGTGCTTAAGACAGAAGCCGTGAAGAGACCTCCCACAGAGGGACAGTGTTAATTCTGTGCCCTTTCCAGCTCTTATTAGTGAGCAAGGCCCCACACCACCCCTAAGGAGGTGGACAAGTACCATATTATTCTCAACAGGAAGTTGTCCAGAGTCACTTCTGGTAGAGCTGGGAGGAAAAGCCTCTTTCTAATGGCAGGTGTTAGCCTTATCCAGAGGGCGATTGTGGCAAATCAGTGTGCTTGTGTGTGGTGGGTTGTAATGTAGCAGTAGAATAACTAGAAGGGGAGAGTGGGATGCCAGCCCTGGGTGCCAACTTAGGGCACCAGTATGGCCCCAAAACCCCAGGAGTCTACTACAGCAGGACAGCCCCGTGCTATCCATGTGTAGAAGCCAGGCAGGCACGGCACCACGATCAATAGTGTATCTGGCTGGGAGGGAGATGGGGTGCTGCCCCCTCTTCTCTCCACCATCCCGCCAGAGACTTTGCCACAGGAGGCACAGCCCTGTGCCTGGGGGGAGTGAACAGAGCACTAGGAGCAGGCCTTGGGGAGCACGTACCGCTGCCTCTCCCCCAGCAGAAACTGCCCAAGCCTGGACTGCTACAATAATGGCCGGAGCACCACTGGAGTGAGGAGATCCAGACAGGCAAGACTCCTCTACCCCTCCTGTCTTCTGTCTTGCTTGGTCTCGGCTGGTCAGCACAATTCCCATCTCTGCCCATCTCTGAAAGGTTTGGCTGCACCTCTAAAACCTAGGCATCCTAGTCAAGGATGAGGGCTATACTGGATGCTGTACAAACACAGAACAAAAAAATGATCCTTGCCCCAACGTGTTTACAATCTCAATATAAGACAAGAGAACAGATGGAGACAGACAGAGGAGCCAGTACTAGAAAACAGTATTGGTCAGCATGGTAGGTAGTGGCCTCAATGCATCAGGGGTTCAACTGGCAAGATTTTAGTAGTTATTTAAAAAAAAAAAAAAAGGAGAGGTTTACAGAGGCTTTTGAAGGAAGATAGTGAGGTGGCTTTGTAGATGCTTACAGGGAGCTCCTCTCTGAGAGGCAGCATAGAAGAAAACACAAAAGATACTTGTTTGAAAGCCTAGTAATTAGGTGATGGAAACTGGCACCATGGCGGGTTTTAGGGCAGAAATCAATCTTTAGAGACTAAATAAGAGATGACAGGAAAGAAGGGTAGGCCATGAAGGACCTTCAAGTAGAGACTAGCAGTTTCTGGTTTACACTGTTTGTAATATCTGTAGCCTCTGCATCACATTTCTTTTCAGAGCCAGGAATAGAAGGTAGGAATTTTGATAGAGATCTAGTATTCCCCTGCTGTGCAAGCCATTATATATTGTCCCCCTCTGCTGGCTGGTGTACACAGATGATAGTAACCTATTCTGCTTGTCAATTATTCCTTTATTTCAAATAGAGATTTAGGCTGTGGATCTCAACTTCCTAGTTCAGATCCATCTTGATGATTCATGAAGAAATCAGTGTGGTTCTAGTGTACAGCTTGCATTTAAAAAGCCAGAGAAGGCGCTGTATTTACTCATCTACCATGTGCATCTTTTTCCCAAAAATAGCCCTGCAGAATTGAGGTCTTAAACAGATTTTCTGCCCCTAATAGGAGCATAGAGATGTTGTGAAATGGCTCCTGCATTATTTCTTTCTCTTCCCCCTCCAGCTGGCTAAATTGAGGGAGGGGCAGAATTCAGTCTTCAGCAACAGCTATAGTTTTAACTCTTTACAACCACCGCAGAATGGGTAACAGCTTTTGGCTGAGCAGCTGAGGCTTTAAAACTTTGCCTGAGCAGAAAAGGGAGGGTGAGTGAGCTGAAAATTAGCCTCTGTCCCTGTTTCCTGTGACCATGTTTATGGAAAAATCTTTTTGTGGGGAAGGCAGAATGAATTTAAAAAAGGTGTACGTCTTATTTAGGAGCATGTGATGTGATAGCTTAGTGTACAGGTGACCCTCCCCATTCACGGGGGATACATTCTCACATACCCCGCGAATGGTGAAGTCTGCGAATAAGGCACTGCGTTCATGAACGCAGTGCCCCCGAGGGGGAGGGGGGACACAGCTCCAGCGATGGGAGCGCAGTGGCAACCAGTGCAGAGCTCCCGAGGCGTGTTTAAAGTGTATTCAAAACGCAGGTTCAGCATTTGCAAATATTTGAAACCGCAAATGCTGAGGGTTTCCTGTATTAAAAGAGCATTATGTTTGCAACACTGGCAATCAGGAATTGATGGTCGAGCCAAAATTAATGTTGCCCACGCAACCTTATTTCTGCCTCTCTGTGCATGTGCGTTATGCAATCCAGTTATAGGCTTACTTAGCCTTTTATTCTATAATTTCCCTGCCTTCATCAAGTGCACAAGATAGTAAAACGTGGCAGAGGTTAGAAAGAAATTCAAGGAAGATAAGGATGTACACTGGCCAAATTATGACCACATAGGCAACCTTAATGCTGACGTTTCTTAACTGTTGAGATTTGACTTTGCAACCTTTATTTTTGTCCACATAGCTTTTCTAGACAGTACATACTTTGAAGGCAACCAACACTGAAGCTAGTGAATTGTGAATCTTTATATAGTTATCTAAGCAAAAAGTTTCCAAAAATGTTGTCCACAAAAACTTGTTGAATCCTATAGTGCAGGCTTCTCCTTCTAAATTTCCAGTTGCTAAATTAAGGCAAACCCCCTTTCTTTATGAAAACACCTGCTGCCTGCCATTGTTGCAGGGATGTTATAAATGGAATGGGAATAGTTCAGAAGATGCTCTGTATTAAACTAGGAAAATGTTTGGGAAATCCTTACTGAAAGCAGCTGGTGATGTAGCTCATGTAATAGATTTTTCAGCTTATGTAATAAAATAGGTTGAATGGACAAAAGATAATGGTAGAATGTTTTTTAACTGACTAGAAGCTGTTGATATCTGTTAAGTGGAATTTTCTCTCCTCGCACTTCAGAAAAGTCCAGTAGGACTCAATGTTCTCTCTTTATAAGCTGTATAGACTCTCCTTAAGACTCTGAACACAAGTACACATGGTTGTAGTGATTAAATATGAACAACAGCAAACTAGGGTTGGGTATATGACCTGTCAAATAAAGTTCAATCAATTGACCAATCAAATATTGATCAAAATTGTAAAAAATTACCAATAGGTCCGAGTAATACACAGAAAAAGCACAAATTTTCCATTAAGAAATGTGTCAAAAACAATAAAAATCATATTCCTGTCAATAAAACTACAACAAAAAATGTAGGTTGTGATTGTTTTTAATTGCTATCATCTTTTGTCAAAAATATGCAGTCATTTGAGCAAACCTGTTGTGCTTACTGTTATGGGCCACAGCTGAAGTGTTTTTGTTCAGGGATTCCAGTGTTCATACTTTCAGACATTGCCAAATGAATAAATTGTTGGCGATAGTGTGGATTCAGAATTAATGGGATTTGTATTTGCGGTTCATTCTTAAAGCCACTTTCAGTTACGTGGCACACTGACAGTGAAGTTAAGTATCTGTGGGCTTTCCAAATGTCTCTCTTAATAAAGAGATCTTAATGCAGCACTTGAGAGATTGAAATGAAGAAACCTGGGCAACGAGATGCACTCCTTGGGAAATCTTTATTAAGTATTAAACCTCAGTTTCCTCTTACTGGTCCTCCATGGGAAGTGGTAGAACCTTCCCCCACTCCCCAGGCTGGAACACTTCAAACTAAACTTGACAGACACTGGAAATGTGGTGCAGGAAACATTGGCAGAGCAACATGGATATGACCCAGTAGGCTTCCTTCATCTCTGACAGCAGTGATTCCAGAGCTCCTGGGCAGTGTATCAGCTGTGGTGCTGACACACTGCTTGAGTGCGTTTCTGTACGAGTTTGGGGTTGTATGAAGATCTTCCAGAACAGTCAGTCGGAAGCCCTCAACAAAAAAAAGTTTCTCTAGGATTGATTTCCATCTCTGGTCTCTCAGAGAACCTCTTCTTTTTACAATCTGAAGGTAATATAATTCTGGGTTGTCTTTGCTGTAACTAAATCAATTTAGTTTAACTTCATTTACTATTAAATGTTGACAGATGTCAACTTCCATGCAGTGTCGTGCATGCATGCTTTTAATTAGTGCGGCTCACTAATTAAAGTGCCCAGTGCCACGTCCCAAACCACGTGTACAAGTGCCCTTAGATTTGTGCCGCAGGCCAATCTGTTCTCATGCTCTGCTGGACACTTGTGTTTGTTCTCAGTGCAGTGTGGATGCCGGGGAGAATGCTTGCTACTTTGCCTTTGTGTGACACATGTTATTTGTCCCATTTTCAGAGCTCCCCTGGGGAGAATGCAGATTCACAGCTGATGGCCGTGCCATACACAGATACAAGTGTCAGGTAAGGCAGACAAGGTCTCTTTACCTACTCTGGTTAGGACTAGATACTCTGTTTTGTTACTATCTTAGGCTTTGTTACCTGAAATCACCTACCTCTGAATACCCCCATCCTGCTCTCTGATCTTGCCTCAGGCTCTCTTTACATTTACAGGCCTAATTATTATCCTACAAGAGATGTTTATGAATTTTATGTATTTGAACAATCACCACTTCTTTTTCAAGGGCAAATAAATTTAAGGGTGCTTCCATACTACAGTTTTACTTTGTCCTCTTCCTCAGGCTTTTTTTACCAGTGATTCTTCAGAACCCTCCTCTTGCTTAGCCTGCTCCTAAGTGTAAAGCCTTGGGGGAAAACATAGGGGCAGTCTTGGGGATGAAGGCCATTCATGTATCCATTTCCTAAGCAGGACAAGCTGGGCTCTTACAAGACAGTTCCTAAATACAGCAACTGCAATAAAAGAAAGGCTGCTTCTTCTTTAGACCATCCAAAGACTTCCCAAAAGAGAAGCCTGGCATTTAAGTAGGACCACAAAAATTAAAGATGGAGACAAAATAGCTTTGTCTTCTGTTTCCTGGTTTGTCTTCATCTCGTCCTAATTTCCCCTACATACTCGGCATTGGAGGAGTGTGAACTTTCAGTATCCCCTCCTAAGGAACAGGAAAAGTTGGAGGGAGGAGACATAGTATAGTGTTGCTCTGAGTTCCAATTTTAGCAGGCCAAGAGCAAAGAGGAACAAGTCAGGTCAGAATGCATGGTGGAATATGTGAAGGGGATGGGGAAGGGTAGGATTAAATATTTCCCCACTGCGACTTGGAAAGTAGTAGCCCTTTCTATGCCATTCCCCCCCAAATCAGAAATGTAATCTCAATGGTAATAATCAGCTATAGGCAGACATTTGGGGATAAAACCTTCCATGGTCTCTCTTTGCCCTTGAGAAAAGAAAGACTTTACAAAACTGCATTTTATAGTTTCACCCAATGTTTCTTGGGTATTTGAATATAACCCTGCTTTGTAATAGTCATAGTATTTTGTTGTGGCACCACAGATGGTACACCACTAAGGTGGAAATTACTTGCAAGTCCAATGACAATGCTTATGTTCAGACTGCCCAGTGTTTTTGCTTACACTATCTTAAGTAGACTGAAGAACTCTTATCCCCTATTCATTTCTAAATCTAGAATTATAAAAGACTATTAAGTAGAGGTGTTTAATTGATTTTTTTTTTTTCAGTTCACTGGCTAAATTGAAAAATTGGACGTGAACATTTCCCTTCTGCTTTTGGATTTCTTTCCCCCCTGGAAATCAAAAACTGGAAGAAATCTGTTTCAATTAGATCTAAATATTTTGTTTTAGTCAAGGTGAAATGTTTCTTTCTCACTTTTTTTTAATTCTTTTTAAAAATTGATATTTGATGGAAAAACTTAAACAAAATACAATTTTGAAATGGAAATTTAAATATTCCATTTGAACTTTTTTGGAATGTTTTCCTACTGAAACTATTTTCCCCACACACACAAACTATGTGATTCTGTCAGTTTGATCTGAAGCTGCATTTTTTTTTTTACACAAGTATATTAGTACGTAGTGTCCTAATGTTGGTTCTGCTTCTGCCTCTCTTATTTTTCCCTGCGTTTTCAAGCAAACTTTTTTACAGCTAGGTTGTCAAATGAGTTTGTTATTCAGCAGTTTTCACTGTGCATCGCTGTTTGGAATGCCCTTACACCCACCAAGAACAAAATGTGTGTTGCTGAATGGTGAGCTTCCTTGTTTGTATCTCACTAAGTTTGTATCTCACTAAGATTATATTCTTTCTCATCTCCAAATCTATTTCTTTCTCTCTATATTTCAGTCGGAACTCGGGGAACGAGCTGCAGGTATACTATGCCTCTCCAAGGAGTTACCAAGATTTTCTTGAAGCTATTGACAGAAGGGAAGATACATTCTATGTGGTGTCATTTCGTAGAGTAAGTGTACATACATTTAATAATTCGTTACTGAATATAATCATAGTAGAGACTGGTGGTTCAAGTTTGGTCCTTGAGTTACAGAGTGATGTTAAGATAACTACACTTGAGATTGAAGCTAATGTGCTCTATATGCCTGTTTTGAGTTGTTGGTTTTTTTGGGTTGGTTTTTTTTTTTAATCCCTTTGCTTTATTTAAAGCCAACCTATCTGAATTTTTACATGCCGTAAGTTATTTTAGGACAGAAGTTGTCAGGAAAGTTTTTGGTGTAAACCATACAAGAAATTTAAAAGATAATATATTAATTTAAAGTATTTTAATTATTCCCTTTATAGAGAATTTTTAGCTCTTTTACTTCCAGATGCATGCAGAAGTTTCATATCTCCAAGAGTATACATATATATTAAGCGTATACTTAAATATATTGTCCAAAGAACACAGAAGGAGGCAGATATGAAATCCATACATGCAGAGTTACAGATAATATGTATTATTTCTGTTTTTTACATAGAAGTGCATTTTCTGGAGTGGAGCCTATGCCATGTGCTTAGCTTAAGCAAGTATAGTTAGCCATTGTTTTTTGAAAAACATGCATAGTCTGTCAGGGGCCCTGCAAAACGTGCCCAGCCCATATTCAAAATGGCAGAGATGAGAAGAGTGGCTTGCAGGGGGTAGTGGAGGGTATAGATCTACGAGGAACAGGAAAGAGGAAAGTCGCATGGACAAATGGGGGCTAGTAGTGAAACAAAATGGAGGAAACGCCATATCGAGACAGGAGGGAGAGAGGAATGGGGTTCATTTCTACATGTTCTCAAAATCCCCTGGCAATAGGCATTATCAGACCGTTTGAGTGCAACTGTTCTGGCAAGTGGACTCCATGTGTACTATCTCTGTTGGGATTACTGATTACCGGCTTCCATTATGAAAGGCCAAGTTTCAGTAGTTAAAAATCAGGTTGCAGATTCACTTGTTTGCAATATAAGTAGTAACTCTCAATTTGGGGCTTCCAGCTAGAGATCCATGACTCTCAAGGGATAAGTAAAGCAGCACCCTCAGGTTTCACCATTGATACAGTTTTCAGTAAAAGCTCTTCAGTCAGTTTGCAAAGGGCCGTATGTGACCTTTGCAATTTCACAAAATTTCTGGTGAGCAGCTGTACTACTCTTCTCCCACTCACCGTGCTCACTTTCCCAGATGTAGCAATACTTCTGGCTGCTGACGATGCAGGCAAGTGCAGAGAGAGAACTGGGAAATGTTTAGTGGCCATTTGGAGCGCTGGGTAACCTATAGCTAAACACAGCAAACCTTAACCAAGCAGAATCTCAGAGTGGGGAGGGTTATGTGTGATATTCATGTGCTGAAAGCATTTATAACATATGCACTAGTATCAAGGCCTCAGAGCTGAGAATAAAGGCATCCAAGCTTGTCTGTGTTCCTCATAGGGCCATTGCTTAGTGCTTTGAAACAGTATGAACAACTGTGACAGGAAGGACTTTAGGGACTCATTTCTGTAAGATGTTTAGCGAGTTGGCCCTAACTTCACCATGCACTTAAGCACGTGCTTAACTTTCAGCGTGCAAGTACCATGCTCCATTTGCAGTCTTGCCAAAAATAAATAAATAAAACAAGCAAAATGTTAAGCTACATGAAGAATGGGTTAGAAATTAACATGGCCCTTGTAATGCCCACGTACTGGGTTTCATGTTCAGTTCTAGCCACCCTACCTCACAAAAAAGATAGTAAAAATGAATAAAGGGGCTCAGAGAAAAGCAGGAAAAGTGCATAGAGACCTGAAAAAACATAGTTAAAGAGAGCCAGAAAATGCTGGGATTTTTGAGTGTAGACAAGCAACAAATAAGAGGAGATTTACCAGAAACGGATGCTACCATATGTGTCCTTTTCATGACAAGGAACAAGGAGCCATTGGAATGTAGTAGTAGGCAACTGTTGATCCTCTGGATAATGGTGTACATGTTAAAAGTCTAGTCAGATGCCCAATTAATTCATTTGTGTCTGACAAGCCCAGTTCAAGAGTGACACAGCTTGTTATGAGTCTGTTTCATAAATTGTCTAATTTGGAGTCCAAATTTATAGCATGCTGCTTTCTTCTTTCTCTCTCTGCTTGCATCCTCTCTGACAAGGCCGCTTCATGTTGAGCTGAACCCAGTGTCAGATGTTCCCTCCAGATTGGTTGGGACTCTGTGTTCTCCTCCCAGCTGTCTACATTGATGTTCATGACTTCATATCATCTAGGGAGGAGGTGAGCAGCCAACAGTGGTGAAAGAACAGGTTAGGGACTATTTAGAAAAGTTGGATGTGTACAAGTCCATGGGGCCAGACGCAATGCATGTAGGGGTGCTGATGGAGTTGGCTTGTATGATAGCAGAGCCCCTGGACCTTATTTTTGAAAACTTGTGGCAATTGGAAGAGGTCCTAGATAATTGGGAAAGGGCAAAAATAGTGTCCATCTTTAAGAAAGGGAAGAAGGAAAATCCAGGGAACTACAGACTAGTCAGCCTCACCTCATTCCCTGGAAAAATCATGGAGCAGCTCCTCAAAGAAATCCATTTCTAAGGACTGGGAGGATAAGGTGATTCGGAACAGTCAGCATGGATTCACCAGAGACAAGTCATGCCTGACCAACCTGATTGCCTTCTATGGTGAGATAACTGGCTCTGTGAATGCAGGAAGAGCAGTGAATGTGATATACCTTGACTTTAGCAAGGCTTTTGTTGTGGTCTTCCACAATATTCTTGCAAGCCACCTAAGGAAGTATGGGTTAGATGAATCAACTGTAAGGTGGATAGAAAACTGGCTGGATTTTTGGCCTCAGAAGGTAGTAATCAATGGCTCGATGTCTACCTGGCAGCCGGTCTCAAGTGGAGTGCCTCGGGTCAGTCCTGGGGCTGGTTTTGTTCAGTATCTTCATCGGTGACTGGAAGATGGGATGGATTGCACCCTAAGCAAGTTTGCAGATGACACCAAGCTAGGAAGTGTAATAGAAATGCTGGAAGGTACAGCTAGGATTCAGTGACCTAGACAAATTGGACAATTAGGCCAAAAGAAATCTCATGAGGCTCAACAAGGACAAGTGCAAAGTCCTGTACTTAGGACGGAACAGTCCCACGCACCAGTATAGGCTGGAGACCGACTGGCTGGGCAGCAGCTCTGCAGAAAAGGACCTGGGGGTTTCAGTGGACAGTAAGCTGAATATGAGGCAGCAGCATGCCCTTGTTGCCAAGAAGGCTAGTGGCACACTGGGCTACATTGGTAGGAGTGTTGCCAATAGACCAAGGGAAGCGATTATTCTATTTGAGGCCACATGACTGGAGTACTGTGTCCAGTTTTGGTCCCCCCCCCCCCACTACAGAAAGGATGTGGACAAGTTGGAGAGAGTCCAGTGGAGAGCAGTGAAAATGATTTGGGGGCTGAGACACATGACTTATGAGGCAAAGCTAAGGGAATTGGGTTTATTTAGTTTGCAAAAGAGAAGAATGAGGGGAGATTTGCTAGTAGTTTTTAACTACTTAATGGGTGGTTCCAAAGAGGATGGAGCTGGACTGTTCACAGTGATGGTAGATGACAGAACAAGGAGCAATGGTCTCAAGTTGCAGCAGGGGAGGCTTAGGTTGGATATTAGGAAAAACTTTCTCACCATGAGGGTAGTAAAGCACTGGAACAGGCTACTCCAAAGAGGTTTTGGACTCTCCATCCTTGGAAGTTCTTAAGACCCAGCTTGACAAAGCCCTGGCTGGAATGATCTAGTTGGGGATGGTCCTGCTTTGAGTAGGGTTGGACTAGATCAGGCTTGTCTAACATACGGCCCGTGGGCCACCGTGTGGCCCGCCAAACCATTTTCTCTGGCTTGTGGTCCCTTGCTTGGGATGGGCGAGGAGTCCTGGCACCTGCTCCATGCTCTACGGTGAGGGGAGGGGAGCTGCTTACCCCCACGGGGAGAGGCTAGAGGTTGATCAGACCTCTGTTGCCTGCTTCAAATGCGTTGGGTCCGTAAGGATCCGCAGCGCTTAGAGATCTTCACACAGCGTGAAGTCTCCTCCTCCCGGTGTTCGTGGAGTCCTCCAACTTGGGCGGAAACCACTCAAGCCTTTTATACAGCTAGCAAGCCAATCACTAGCCGCCACGTGTGAATAATTTAGAACTGGCCAATAATGGGACTCGAATTAGCATACAAATGGCGGGAACTGTTTGCAACAAGCATTTCTGTGCTGCAACAAAGAAATGCACCCTGCAAAGAAAGCTTCAAATTGGTGGGAAATTCTCCCTTGCACCGGGGTTCTCTTTTGCAGCAGAAAACTCCACCGTGCAAAGAAGCTGTAATTTAGCGGGAACAATTTAGCAGTGCCGAAGCACACAAAAACAAAAATCACACCCTTTGGGTTGTGACAGTTTTGTGGACCTGCTCAGTTGGAGCAGTATCTTGGTAGGAAGTGTCCGAGGCATTTTAAGAGACTCCATATTGATGCTCTTGAGGGACAGGTAAAGGGCCAAGTGCACGGAGAGCACGGAATGCACAGGTAAGTGTCATGTGCACCTGTGTGTTTAATTGGTGCCTCATGTGTGAGTGACAGCTGCCTGGCTGTGAATGTGGTTAAAAGCAAGGAGAGGTCTACTGCTACCTTGCACTTGTATGTGTGAGCCTGCTGTCCTGGCTCTTGGAAACAGCTGAAGAAGCAGCTGGCTTCTAGAGGAGCAATCAAAGTGAGAGTGAGGGAGAGTGGATGCATTTGGGGAGAGAGAGAGAGAGAGAGAGTAGGTGAGGACCGAGGTGGTCAGTCCCATTTTTGTGTTGTATTTTGATGAGTCTGGGAAACCACTATCCCTAGAGAGCTTGCTGAGAGAGGGTTGCGTGCCTGTCAGCAGCAGTGCATGTGAGGGAGAGCCTGCTCTCCCACACCATCCACGGGAGTTGTTATGTTCCTCTCTTTTGTTGTTTCTAATAGGAGAGGCTTTATTGGTTTGTTGGATTATTGTTGTTTGTGTTGTTACCCTCATTGTTTAATATATTGGTTATTACCCCCTATTTGTGTCCTTGTTTATTTACTGATTAATTAGCAGCAGGGTAGCTCCATGCAGCAGGTGAATGCCCTGCCGAGAGCAGCCCATCCACCACTTTCTGACCGTGATTTTGGGCTCCCAGGATTAGAACCCTCATTATTGCCAATAATCCTAAATTTTAATTGATTGGAAATTCTCACTCTTCTAAGTTGCAGCAATAGAAGTTTAGGGTTAGATATTAGGAAAAACTTTCTCACGAGGAAGGCAGTAGTAAAGCACTGTATGTAACAGGTTACCTAAAGAGGTTGTGGAATCTCCATATTTGGGGTTTGCAAGACCCGGCTAGACAGAGCCTTGGCTGGGATGATCTAGTTGGGGGTTATCTTGTTTTGAGCAGGAGGTTGGACTAGATGTGACCTCCTGAGGTTCCTTCCAACCCTCATTTTCTATGATTCTATTTTTGCACATATTGTGGTACTGTCATAAAGGGCAACCCCACTTTCTAGAGCTGTCTCAAATCTCACTATACAAAATATTCTTGAGGATACCATTTTCTCCCATTCTCCTGACATGACCAATCTATCACAACCTTTTCTTTATAGTGGTTTCTAAGTATGTCAGTCCTGCACACTCCAATACCTCTATGTTTGATATTCTGTCTTCCAACTTTATTTTCAAGATATTCTGTCTTCCAACTTTATTTTCAAGATTTTACATTGACACATGCGGAAGCTGTTCAGTCTCTTGATATGCCTTGTATATGTAGGCTACATTTCTGAACCATAAAGCTGAGGTGACAGCACAAACTTCTCATAGATTCACCTTAGCTGATAGCTTGCTGTTATTCCATTCACATTTCTGTAATAGCCTATGCTTTAGGGTTGTTGGTTGTAGCCGTGTTGGTCTAAGGACACAGGCAGGCAAGGTTCTTTGGGTAGATGTGATATCTTTTATTAGACCAATTAAATATTTGGAAAAATTGTTCTTTGCAAGGTTTTGGGTACAAACACCCTTGTTCAGGCACAGGGAGCATCACAAAACATCTTTCACAGATGAGTCTAGGAACTTAACTTCATAACTCTGCTGACTACAAAACATTATGGACTAAATATAGACATTGGATTTATGGCACATTATAACCTGCCTGCCATCTGATAATCCGACTTGCATTTTGCATACTCGCTTCCATTCCACCCAGTAAAGTGCACAAAGCAACAACAGACGCTCTTAGTGCCTGAAGAAGGATGTTTGTACCTAAAAGCTTGCAAAGAATAATTTTTCCCAAAGATGGACGTTCTTATGAAGAGTAAATATTCACCTTAGCTGATAACTTGCTGTTAGTCCATACACGTTTCTCTAATAGTCCAAAATTCTTAGCTTTTCTGATTCTGTTAGTCATTTCAGTTTGAAGGTCAAGATTCATGCTGATCATAGAACCCAAGTAGCAAAAACTGTCAGCAACACCAAGAGATTTATCCTTCAAAGCGATGTCAAGTATTGGTTCTTCCACCCATTGGTACATGATTACAGTCTTCTTAAGATTAATTGCCATCCCAAAGCTCTTGCATGACTTAGAAAATCTGCCCATGAGATTTTGCAGGGAAAATTCACTGTGGGCAACCAAGGCTACATCATCTGCAAACAGGAAATCTCTTAGAACCAGTTCTTTCACTTTGGTTTTTGCTCTGAAACTTTCAGTGTTGAACAAGCCTCCATCTAATCTGATTTGAAGATAAATGCTATCGTTGCAGTCTTTGAATGCATGAAAAAGCAAGAATGAAAAGTAGATGTTAAAAACAATGGGGCTAAGATGCACCCTGTTTCACCCCATTGTTAATATCAAAAGCATTTGATTCTTTGTTTTCATACATTACAGTTGCTTTTGTACTTTGATGTAATGAACAAATGATGTTCAGCACTGGGGGGACCAACCAGTTTCTTGAGAACAGTAAACTTCATTGGAATGATAGGCAGACAAGGTTCCTTGGGTGAATTTGCTATCTTTTATTAGACCAACCCAAATAGTCGGAGAAAAGTTATTTAGCAAGCTTTCGGGTTCAAAAACCCTTCATCAGGCTAAGGAAGTTTCAGCAGTTGGTGTGTGCTCTTCCTGAATGGAATGATAGCGAATTTAAAGCTGATGAACAGAAAGATACTTATTACATAGTACATTACTGACTTGTGGAACTGACTGCTACAAAGTATTGTTAAGTCCAGATAGTTAGCATGATTCAGAAAACGCCAGTCATCTATGACCGTAATAAAGATCTAGGGACAGACGAGCTCTTTCCAGGTAGGCCTTGATTTAGTTCTGTGATCGTACAGTGCTTGGTACAGTGGATATTGATTCATGACTAGGATTCCAAGGTACTGCTTCAGTACAAATAAAAACTATTACATCATGGTTGTGGGACACAAGACAAGAATGGTGTGCATTGCTTAGTTTGCTGGAATTGCAGCAAGGGCTCGTGTTGTAGGTTGCTGCTTTTGCCTGCTCTGTACTCTCATCTGTTCTCAGCTCCAGTTAAGGCTTGTCCAAGCAAATGCAAATATGGCCCTTCCCTTCTGAGAACCCAAGTGCCATTGAGATCAGGGCAGCTGCAGGACTGAGGAGCCATCTTAGCAGTACCGTAGCAAGGGAGGGAGTGAGTGAGTGGGGCAAATGGTACTGGAGGCATGGGGGGGCACATGCCCTTTTGAGATTGGTCCCTGACTCAGCACCACTTAGGACGGGGCAGTTTTTTTGCTGTGCAGGCTGGTGGCGTATTGGGGGGGGCGGGGGCAGTAAGCCATGGCACAAGTATAGGAGTGGATATCAGGCTTTTGGCCTGCCCCCGGGCCTGCCCACAAATTGTGCGCCGTGCCCGCCCCCCCCCCCAACTCAGGAGGCACCAGTCACCCCTGGCTGGGCGCTGAAATGAAGGGGCACCATTAGGCAAGTTACAAGTTGAAATTTTGTTACAAATATTTTGAAAAATGTCGTCTGATATTACTGATAATGTCACCAAGTGCCACGTGCGCGCAGCCAACTCAGCCGCTTGGAGAGCTGTGTCTGACTGAGTCTGTTGGGTGGGAAGGGGCAGGAGGAGGGAAGGGATATGGAGGGGGCAGATCAAGGCACCCACATGAGGGAGGAGGAGGCTTGGGACTGGGACTGGGACAGGTGCTACCCATCTGGGTTAGGACATGGGCCGGAGCCACGAGCAGTTTGTCCGGGGAGCATGGGGAAGTGGGGTTGGCTCTCGCCGCTCCATGCACCCCCAGGCAAGCATGGCATGTGTCCCCTGGACCAGAGCAAGGGTGTGTTGCCACTGCAGGTTTGCCCCAGGCATCAAACTTTCTTGCTATGGCACTGTATCTTGGGATTGGTTCGTGAAAGGGATTGAGCCAAACAGTAGTTGAGGCAGCAGCTAGATGGGCCACTGGAGGAACAGTTTCTACCCTCTTCTCTGGGCTCCCACTAAATCCTAGTGACCCAGGGATTTTTTCAGAATTCTGTCTGTGTACCTGACTTGAAAGGCACTCCCAAGTGGTGCCTTCTATTTAAGTAGCACACCTTTAAAGTATCTCATACTGGCCAACTTGCAGACAGGATCCTGGGCAAGACTGAGTCATCTTAACAGTTGCAGTGCTGCTCCATCTGTCCATTGCAATGTTGATACATAATACCTTATGGTATTAAAACAAGCATTTAATTCATTCAGTGCTCTGGTCCTTGGGGGTCACTTCCCTTGGCATATTTCTGGATGGTTATGCTCACTTTCCTTAAAATGATTGAGCATCAGCTTGTGCTGTAACAGTGGGCTCCCAAGCTTGGATGGGGGAGATAGAAGTTTGAGGAGGAAGTTCAAATGAAAAAGCAGTTTCACTGACCTTTTTAAATAAAACAGTACATTTCCCTTACTATCAACTTCTTTAAAAGGATTCTGTTCAAATCAAAATTTGAGGCTTAAAATTTCTAGAAGGTGTTGTTTTTAAGTATATTCTTTTGAAAATGTGATGGTTATTATTTAAAAGGATCTTTTAAAAGATGCATTAAAGAGAAGTAATGTTAGTAAGGTGACATTGTTTCCCAGACTCAGTAACTCTCTTGTATGTCCATGCAAATATAGACATTTGGGATGTTAAGACCTCTTGCTAGGTAGTCTGTGGGTAGTCTCTCTTCATGTGAGATTTATATCTTTAAAAAGCTCAGACAATCAAATAGAGACATGCTTCTCAGGACTGAAGTTTTTTTTTTAATCTTGATTAGAAGTATGAAGCTTGTTTCCAGCATGGGGATTACTGGATTGTGTAATAAGACTGGAATTTTGTTATTAAATGCTTGGCCTGTTCTTCTGTTCTTTAAGCAGCTCGTAACAACACAAATATAGTCAGAACAAGACTTCAAATAGCTTTTAGAGGAGGTGTTCATTATGAAACTTTTTCCTAGCAACTTGGAGCAAAAAGCAAACAGGCATTTAGTCTGTCTGTTCACCCTCTGCCATTGTTTGCCACTTGTCCACCTGAATACACTGGGAAGTGTATGGATTCTGTTTACAGTGTACACACTGGCAGATAATGAGCTGGAAGAGGCATTGACTTTCATTTTGACTTGCAGAGCCATCACTATACATTTTGTACGTGTCTTATGTTTATAAGAATTCCTCCTTGTCATAAATCAGGGCCAACCAAGCTTTTTTTCTCTCTTACGAGATTTGAAGTCTCTTTTAATAGCACAATAATTTGGGAATGAAATGTCCTGGAATCAAAGGCTGTTTTGTGCATCCCCTTCCTTTATTACTTTACCAGGGCAAACCTGAGGTAGTGAATGATTTCCTCAGAGGCAAACTCCTTTACTCTTAGATGCACTACTGAGATTCCTTTGTAAGTCAACAAAAAAAAATTCATACGCATGCCTGAGGGTGCAGTTATCAGGGACTTGGCCCAGGAAGTGCCTTTTTGCCTTTTTCATTAAGATTGTCTCACACTCAATCTTGTCTGTTTTCCACTAAATATTAGGAATTGGGGAGGGGGCGGAGGGATCTTTCTAAAGCTACCCTCTGTCTCTAGAGGGTCATATTCTGTTATATAGGCCAGTAATGTCGGTAGAAATGGTCAGCTGACAATTGCTGGAGTGTGGGTGATTTAAAGAAACAACCCAGACTACTCATTCACTCTTTCTCAGGAAGGGGTAGAGACCAAAGGATTTAATTCCTTTTAGTCTTAGGCAACTGCAGTCATGCAAAAACCTCAAAATCACTCTGCAAACTATAGATTAACATTAATTCAAAAAAGACCTAAGCAAGATACCAAAATCAGCAAGATGGAGGCATTTCTTTTGTGCCCACCCCTCCCCCACACCACCAATACAACATGCAGTGTTATAGACCCCCTTCACATGTGGCCTCCATCTTACAGTATCTCTGATATAGGCACAGCTCTACTTCTTTGAGTGATACTCTGTATTTTCCCACCCATGGGATCACGGCATCTCTGATGCTTCCAGCAGACCCATCCATTAGGGCTGCTCATGCCTCAGTTTGCCTTACAGAGTTCCTGAGGGTATACAAGGTAAGAGCTGTCCTAATCACTGTACAAATCCTTGAGATTAAAATAGTAACAAGTTAATTTCATGCTTGGCATCCTTGATGATACTGGGAGACTGAATTAGTTTTTGTCCCCAGAGGAAAGGTGCTGCCGTGTACAAGTTATTTCCAGAGCCTGTGTTTTCTGAGGGGTCACAGGCAGAATTTGCCACAGATTCCCCCTATTACTGTAGAGTATGCGCCTTCTTTTCTTTTTTCTAGAAAACCCATACATATCTAGTTGCAAAGAACTCTTTTGAATAAGCAAGGAATGGGAACAAAGGCACAGCTTGTCAATGCCCTGAACTGGTGGCTGAGAGTATGACCTGAACATTGATACCATTTGTTCCCCAAGGCATTACATTTGAAGCTCAACAATAATCATTTAAATGTCTCTACTGATCATTTCTTGGCTCATTCAATTGCATCAGGAGTTGGCAACCTGTGGGCCAGATAAGGTCTGTGAAGAGTTTGGATTCAGCTCATGGCAGCTGGGGTGTAGATCAGCAGTGTGTGGCAGCTGGGAAACCAAAGCATTCCTATGCCGTGTTCTGCCTTTTCCTCTCCTCCCTGCCCTCTTTTTCGACTTGCTGTCACTGCTGAATTTGCCCCTCTGCGTGGCCATTGGCCTTGTGAATCTGCAGCACTTTGGTAACGATATGCAGAGACTGCAGGAAGCACGCAAAAGGGTGAGAGAACAGGGAGAGCAGGCAACTGGCAGCCTGCAAGGCATACAGGTTGCCAGCCCTTGAATTTTGTCATGAAATTTAGGTCATTAATTACATTTTTAAAGAAAATCCTCGTTACTGCTTTAAGTACTTTCTATAATGTTCCTTACAGAACTAGCCACTCAGCGACACAACAGAGTCACACACACAATAGAAAAATGTGCGTGTTATCCCCAAACTCGCAGTTCCCTGAACCCACACTCTGCTTTAGCACGCAGAGCTCAGGTTTTTGCAGCTTACCTAAAAATCGCGTAGAGTTCAACTACCTTGGACAATGGTAGGGAGCACATTTGGAGTCAGGGACATCTTACAGCAAGTACTCTAATGCCAGCTGCCATTCCTCTTGTATGGTCAGTTGGAGCTCTGCTAATGGCTGCAGCCACAGCAGCATGGCCAAGAAAGAGAAGCATCCCTTGGGTACCCTGGTGCAAAGCAACACATTCCAACACTCATGGTTTTTGGTGCAATTAGGAGATAGCTGCTGTGGTGGGGAAGTAGGAGTTTAAATTCTACTCTGTTTCAAGTTGTTTCCCTTCTTGCCCACAATGAGACAACCAGGAAACACTCCAGGGTGTTGTGGAATCTGCAGTGGATCTCAAAAATTCCTCCCACTCCTCCTAGTCCGAGTCCACTGTGCAGTCACCAAAACCTCCTGCTTCTCCCTCATGATAGCGTCTGCAATGCCAGGTCTGCAGATTCAACTCTAAAATCCCAGTGGAAATGCGGTTACAAAATTCAGCTTATTGTATGTAACATTGTCTTCATTATTTTCAAGTGCCATTCCTTAAAATTCCCCTCTGGGGTTTTCCTAAGGAAGTTAAGTGTATAGGTGCCATTGAATCTTCCTAGAAAATTCATCAGAAGGGTACCATGAAGATATTTGGTACACTGTTTAGGACCATGGTACATATAGGGCTCTGGATTATTACTGCTATTTAAAGTAACATGCATATTTATATCTTCTTCTGCTGATGATTCTTTAGAGAAGGACTCTTGTAACCTTCTGTTAATACCACAGTAAGCTGATATAAAGATGATAATTGAACACTACCCTTGATTTTATTGGGTGCAAGCACATGCCACAGTTCTGCCTTTTGTCCTGGGATTCTACAGAGTACAAATCCATTGTCCCACTTCAAGTACCTGTAAAATATGTGAGAGACAGTGTCCTAACGCTTTTCCCTGCACGATGCTATGTACCTCAGTAAATTAATCACAGGTCATTCAAATTAATTGCCATTCATTCCAAGGACAAGCCAGTCAGGACAGCATTGCGTTTGGGAAGGGCTACAGATGTAGATCATTGTGCAGTTTTGGTAAAAACCCAGGACAGTCAGGCCCGTCTCAAATGAAATGTCTGTTTACAGCCACTGGGACCAGGATTCCACCTATTGTCTCTGCACAGGTCCACTGTGGTAGCATGCACTAGGATGCACATTAGTGTAGTGTGTTTCTGTTCTTAGGATACAAAGTTTTGGAACTGTTTAAGGTTCTAACAGGCTCTGCACACATTTGCAGTGAAATAAACCAGATTTAATTGGTGCCTGGTTTTCTTGCAAAGTAAACCTGTGCACGGGTATTACTTTTTAGACATAAAAACTCTGTGTTTCCATTTTACTCGCATCAAGACAAAGCAGTCAGTTATGTTAGCAGTTATGTATCTGGGTGCCTGTTAGCAGGGTGGGGTTAGACTTCATTTGTAATGAAGATACTTTAACATGACTTAAGAAGAGGTTATCCCATTTCCCATGTTTCCTTTGCCATACCCCATACCACTTCGCATTAGTACATCTCAAAGTGCTGTAGGAAAGCTGTTCAATCACCCCCATTTGGCAGAAGTAGAAACTGAGGCAGGGGAGTGGAAAGCTAATTCCCAGATGTCACCCAACAAGCTTCTGTTAGAGATGGGAACCGAACCCTGTTTTCTAGAGTCCCAGCTTAATGTTCCATCTACTTAATCAGCAGAGCGTCTCTCTCCACAAGACCATCTTCCCTGTGCAGAATGAGGGGAAGCCTTGTTCTTGGAGGAGAGGGAAGGAGCTGAACATAGACATTGGCACTGGAAGATTCACCCATTTGATTTTGGGTGTAAACATTAGGGTTATTCATAAGAGCTGTAGGTGGCCAAAAAAAGTGCTTTAGAAGCACCTTTGAGATTCACGTAGTGGGCATGCATGCCAATTGCTCTGTCTAGTTAAGGTATTTCTTAAATTGGTTGACATGAAAGTCAGTGGAATGGACTGATGACAAAACCAGTGCCTGCTCCGCATCATTGCAAGAAATAGTTCTGAGTCCTCTCTATGTTATACAACAGGCTTGTCCAACATACGGCCCGCAGGCCACCATGCAGCCCACCAAGGCATTTTCTGTGGCCTGTGGTGCTGCAACAGGAAACCCCTTGTCCCTCCCCCAGCCCCTCAGCAGCTTCCTAATGACTGCTGAAGGGCTTGGGAAGAGACAAGGTTCCCACACGCACCGTGTCAGCGCGGCGCGGCCTGGCCGGGTCCCTTGTGGGACCGGACCCCTCCCTGGCCAGGG
>NW_005841832.1:1599275-1604136 GCF_000455745.1 Alligator sinensis | reverse complement strand
GGATGGAGCCTTCACCTGAGAACTTTGCCGCCAGGTGGCGGAGGAGCGGCTCCACTCGCAGACCCAGGACATGCCGGTTGCTGGCGGGGAGGATGTGCGTCCGGGAGCGCCCGTGCCCGTGCCCTGCACTGCCGGAGCGGCCCTGCGCAGGAAGCCAAGCAGCAACCACTGGCACTGCCGGCCCGTGCCTGCTTCCTTGCCAGCTCTGCTGCCCTGCCCTGCCTGGGCAGGCACCTGCTCCCCCAGCCAGTCTCCCCCTGGCGCTGTGGCTCTCTGGGCCCGGCCGCCCACGTGTGAGGCCCCGAGTCCCAAGGGGGCCGCTTCTCATGTTCTGCTGGGGACGGGAGGCGATGCGGGCACACGCAGCCACCGGGGCAGCGAGGTGGGCAGCGGCAGAGCAGAGGGCGCCTTTCCCGCACATCCCGGGGAGGCTGTGGCCAGGAGGACGAGGAGGAGCCTGGACTGAGGCTCCCGCACGTGGCAGCAGCTCTCCCCACCCCGCTCCATGCCTGGCTGCAGCTGTGGCCGTGCCCAGCTGAGCTGCAAGTCTCTCGCAGCCTCTTGGATGCACTGAGGAGCCCCCGCTCCCTCCTCCCTCCCCTCCCGCCTGCCCCTTGCAAGGCAGTGAGCGGCGGAGGCTGCAAAGTGCCACGCAGGTGTCTCCCAAAGAGACGCATCCCTCCACCTTTGATTAGTTTCCACTCTGGCTGATATCTTTTCCATATTTGATCTGTTGACTTGTACTATGCTTCTTTCATTATGCGACAGTGTTTATTTTAGTCAAGTGTTTGGTATTATTTCATTGTTGCTTTTATATTGTTTTTATTTGGGATTTTAAACCACATTTCCAGGCCCATTTCATTGTCACTTCCTGCAACTTCATTTGTGTCAAAGGTCACGTGACATCACTTCCTGATATGATACCGCTTCCTGTGAGGTCTTTGAATATGGCTCGCTGGCCCACTGGGTGATAAACAGTTCGTGATTCGGCCCCACATTCAAAAAGGTTGGACACCCCTGTTCTACAATATACCTACTTGCCAATTCTTTTGCTGTTTAGGGAAACAGTGCTACAACATCAACTTTGACCTCTGATGCCATTTGCAGGATGCCTTTGCTTAGGGGTTTTGCCTGGCTCCAGAATTCTTGTTTCTCATATAACTCATGTAGCTGTAGCAATTATTCAAGAGTTTACTCTGACAGAAAAATTGAATTTCTATGTCTGTACCATTCTACTATTACACTGAATTGTCTGCGTCATAAGCATCATGCAGCTGAAACTCCAGTGTAAAAGTTGACTTCAGAAGTTCCATGGCAGGCAACTCAACCCTAACTACTTTTCTCTCATTTTGTTACACTTTACAGTGGTTATTTTGTTGTTGCTTTGCATGGACTTTGCTTGTGGGTTTCTACATGCTGGGACATATAGTTTGATCTCCCACTCAGATACAGCTGTTCTTCTGACTGCTGTTGTATTAATGTTAACAACATGGTAGCTAACTGTATGTAGGACTCTGGTAGTTGATACAATTTTGCACTCCCTAGTGTAGCTTTTCAAAGGGTTCATCAAACACCTCTTGCCCTCAAGGGAATTTCTGCATTTATAGTGGGGCGCTCCTTTACTTTGGCATCCCTAAGTCTTAGTGTATTGTCTGTGTTCTGTATGTTATACATTCTACCTGTAGTGTATGCTGATAGAAACAGGCTTCAAAATACCCTCTGCAGGGTTTAAAGCCATGCTGCTGTTGATTTGCTCAGGAGCTGTGTATATAATCCAGGGTGGAGCTTGCAGTGATCAGGCAGGCAGTCTTTGAACCTCTTGTCAAGAAATAAATAATATCTTAGCAACCCCACATCAGGGTTGGTATTTTATGGAATGTCTTAAAAACCAACCAATTATAAGAACAGATTTCCCATCATACTGCTCCCTTAGCAAGACTACCGTCAAGATTCTTGATGTATGTTTAACTGTAAAAAACAAATGGCTATCCAAGACTCTAGGTACTTATTACAGTCACTCAAAATATACAGAGCAATGACACAGGATCTACAATAAAATAATGTATTTGTCTCCTAACTAGCCTTTCAAAGCAATGTTCACCGTTTCACTTGCCTTCCTTTTCTAACTCACTTCATGCCTTCTATCCACTTCTTCAAGAAAAACCCTGAGGAGGAGTACACCAGCACAGCAGCCCAAGACCCTGTCAGACTAGGGCAGTGAATTCCACTGTCAAAGATCCTTCATGGGAACTCTTCGACCCTATCTCTATCTACCCCACAACTTTGGTCAGCAAGAGAACCTGCCACCTGTATTCCTTAATACAAATACCCTGTTCTCTGCCAAAACCACATTATATTCTCCTCACCCCAAATCAAAGAAATGGCTCCCTTTCCTCAAATTTCCTTCAGAACACAACCAAGCAAATTTTAGTCCTGGCTCATGCTACATTCAAGAACTCTAATCCTCCCTGCTGGCTCTGTAGTAAAAGGGAGGAGGGACAGGAAAGCTTCACTTTCTGGTTATCCCTTGCAGAGCCTATGAAGCAGGAAGAAGTAGCTGACTTTCCCAAGGTGGAAGCGATCTTCACTTCTCGGGTATCCTCTGTTCCTCCATGAATGCTCTCACCTCTGGAGCAGCTATAGAAGCAGAGCTGTTTTTCTGAAGCCCTTCAGGCCATTAGGAGAATCTGGAAATACAGAGAAACCTCATTTACCTGGAATTAAATGCTGAAAATAACTATTAGTGGCCTAAATATTAAAGACTTTGCAAGGACCTTGGAGTCATGAAGATGCAAAAGTAAGGGAACTCAGAAAATTTAAATTTAGGACATAGACGACATTCAAAAGAATGTTGTGATGCTGCAATTAAAAAAGAGAGAGAGGTGGAAAAACGGGGCTTTCCAGCTAAATTGCAAGTTACTCCTTTTGTCTCCCTGTTTTCTGGGCAGCTTTTCAGAGCTTTATCTCAGTTGGAGAGTGCACCTTCTCAACAGCAAGGAAGGTGTAAACAGAAAAGGGGACACACATTAGAGATGCTTATGGCTGAAAGTAGAAAAGTAACTGCCCATAGGCCGTAGTGTAGTTGTGCAACTCAGCCAGATTCAAATGGTAGTAGGGACCAATGTTCACTCAGGAAGTGCAGAGGGGAAGGGAGCTGATATGCTTTTGTCTTTCACATCCTTGTTAACAACCATATTTTTTTCTAAACTCCAGAGCCTTACATCTATCTCTAGAAAGATGTTTCTGGAAGAAGATCTTTAAATATAAAATTCAGATGCTACAAATAAAGGAATTGCTGTCAGAATTGGTTTGTTGGAACTAGAGGTATAATTTTTAAAATTTTCTTGAATAAAATCAGGAGTGAAATGTTACACTGAGGACTGCTACGAGTGGAATAAGAAAAGCAGACGTTAAAATGAACGCTTCTGGCATGGCACAAAGAACACTGTCAGTTTTATTTACTTATTCTTGATTCTTTTGTCTTCTGTACATTTTACTGGAACTTTGTGAGTCAGGAATTAATTCTATGACTGAACTTCGTTCAGCCTCAAATGTCCCAGGCCTCAGGCCTAACCAATACCGTGTTATTTTTAAACTAGCATTTGGAAGGACAACATACACTGCAGATAATTACAATGAAAAATAGAACATCTTGAAAAGATGTCACCATAACAAGAAACCAAAATGGTTGCAGACAGATGTGACCAGTAATAATATGTATATATGCATATATAAAATATGTGCTGCAGATTTGACAAAGAATTGCAGGCTAGAAATAGATGAAGACAGTTTGCTTTTATAAAGCTGAAGGCCTGCTACTCCACAAATTAGCATGAACAAAGGAAGCATTCCTCTAACCAGGAAGTGAAAAGACAAATATGATCAAAATGTGGTCTCAGCAGATGGAACGACAACTGGTAGTCAACTGGGGTTGATTGGGGAGCTGACATTTGTCAATAGAACATGAGCTGTTTTCTATTATAGAAACTCCTTGGAAAGGTAGAAACATTTACTTGTTCACAAACAAGGAAACCAAGTTTTAAACTACTTAATCCATTGGTAGATATTGGAAATAAGGCTCAAAAGATTCTATTCTCCTACCAATGAAAATGATAACCCCATCCTTAACACATTAGGTAGATACGGTATCCCACCCCATACTGGTGAACAAGTTAAGAGGCTGTGACTTGGATGACTACACAGTCCGGTGGGTGGCGAATTGGCTGGAGGGTCGCACCCAGAGAGTCGTGGTGGATGGGTCGGCTTCGACCTGGAAGGGTGTGGGCAGTGGGGTCCCGCAGGGCTCGGTCCTTGGACCGATTCTCTTTAATGTCTTCATCAGCGACTTGGACGAGGGAGTGAAGTGTACTCTGTCCAAGTTTGCAGATGACACAAAGCTATGGGGAGAAGTGGACACGCCGGAGGGCAGGGAACAGCTGCAAGCAGACCTGGACAGGTTGGACAAGTGGGCAGAAAACAAGAGAATGCAGTTCAACAAGGAGAAATGCAAAGTGCTGCACCTAGAGAGGAAAAATGTCCAGCACACCTACAGCCTAGGGAATGACCTGCTGGGTGGCATGGAAGTGGAAAGAGATCTTGGAGTCCTAGTGGACTCCAAGATGAACATGAGTCGGCAGTGTGACGAAGCCATCAGAAAAGCCAATGGCACTTTATCGTGCCTCAGCAGATGCATGACGAATAGGTCCAAGGAGGCGATACTTCCCCTCTATCGGGCGCTGGTCAGACCACAGTTGGAGTACTGCGTGCAATTCTGGGCGCCACACGTCAAGAAGGATGTGGATAACCTGGAGAGGGTCTGGAGAAGGGCCACTCATATGGTTAAGGGCCTACAGACCAAGCC